>NW_015506683.1:127090-138962 GCF_001515645.1 Sinocyclocheilus grahami
AAAGGCCAGAGTTGCACCTACAAAAATCACAAGCATACCAAGATTGGAACTTGTGGCGGCTGTCTTAACTGCAAAAATGAGTGTCATGCTGAAAACAGAGCTTGAAATGAAGATTGATCAAGAATTTTTCTGGACCGATTCACAGGTTGTTCTGGCATATATTAACAACGAAGCACGAAGGTTTCATGTATTCGTTGCTAACCGTGTGCAGCTGATAAGAGACATTACGGATCAGAGTCAGTGGTATTACATTAATACAACAGAGAACCCAGCTGATCACGCCTCTAGAGGGCTTCACGCCGCTGACATTCCTTCATCGATCTGGTTATCAGGACCAAAATTTCTGTGGGAACAAAAAGTAAGTCCAACACCGTACACCTCTGTCAACCTGCTTGTTGGTGACCCTGAAGTTAAATCAGTCCAAACATTCGCAACCACGGTCAATAACAGTACAGACATTCTCAGTCGTTTCAGTCGATTTTCTTCTTGGTCAATGCTTTTAAAGGTTGTTGCAAGGATAAAAAGACTAGGATCAAAACAGAAATACCCCAGTGATCATGTGACTGTTGAGGAGCGTCAGAGGGCTGCTGAAGTGGTGATCAAACTTGTCCAGCAGGAAGCATTCTCCAAAGAAATAAGAATGACCGAGAAGGGGAACACTTTTCCAAGTGCTAGTGCGTTGTACTACCTAGATCCCATTTTGGACAAAGGTCTTCTTCGTGTAGGTGGAAGACTGAGAAAGTCATCACTCAGTCAAGAACTAAAACATCCCGTGATTCTCCCAAAAGATAGTTACATCACTAAGCTAATTCTGTCACATTACCACGCCAAGGTTTGTCATCAGGGTCGAAATCAAACTCAAATGGAGCTTAGAATGAATGGATTTTGGATCATTGGAGGCAGCAAGTCAATCGCCAAGCTGATACACAAGTGTGTGCAATGTCGAAAACTTAGACGACCGACAGAAGAACAACGAATGGCAGAACTTCCCAAAGAGCGTGTTGAAGTATCTGCACCCTTCACATTCTGCGGCATGGACTGTTTTGGGCCATTTGTCATAAAAAGAGCTCGCAAGGAGTACAAGAGATACGGCCTAATATTCACCTGTCTATCATCTCGCGCAGTTCATATTGAGATGATTGAAGATTTGTCTACGGATGCCTTCATTAATGCCTTGAGGTGCTTTATCAGTCTTAGAGGAGCAGTTTGTAAACTTCAGTGTGACCACGGTACCAACTTTGTGGGAGCCAGGAATGAATTCAAAGAATCACTGAAACAAGTTGACACCAAAGCTCTGGAAGTCTTTCTCTCTGAGAAACAATGTGAATTTGTCTTTAATGCTCCTTCTGCAAGCCACGCTGGAGGCATCTGGGAGCGTCAAATACGAACTGTTCGAAATGTACTCAATGCCACACTTGCTCAGTGCCCAGGCAGGCTTGACGATGCTTCACTTAGAACGTTGTTCTATGAAGCAATGGCTATAGTTAATAGTCATCCGCTAACGGTAGATGGCATTAATGATCCAAATTCACTCGAACCTCTAACTCCAAACCATTTAATACTAATGAAATCCGATGTTGCACTTCCACCTCCAGGAAAATTTGTCAAAGAAGACATGTACGCTACGAAACGATGGCGTAGAGTCCAATACTTGGTTGAGCAGTTTTGGAGTCGTTGGAAAAAGGAGTATCTTCTTAACATTTCAACGCGTCAAAAGGGGCCTACTCCTCGCTGAAACCTCAGAGTAAATGATGTCGTAATCATCAAAGAGGATATGCTCCCAAGAAGTCAATGGCAGTTAGGCAGAGTGGCTGAAACTGTCAAAGAGAGTGATGGATTTGTTAGGCGAGTGAAGGTACAAGTAGGAGAACGAAAACTCACTAGCAAACGTGATCAACCTTCCAAGCCCACAATCATTGAAAGGCCCATCCAGAAATTGGTGGTGCTTCTTGAAGAAGAGTGACTGTTAATGGCTTGGGTGATACCCTCATATCAGACCAAGTAATTATTTCTGAAATGCTTTCTAGTCATTACCTACATTCATGAAACTGAAAGGCGGTCATATTAAGGTTCAAAATCATGTTCTGATTCATTTTCAGTTTGTTCTGTTGATTCATCATACCATGATTGGTGGGAGTGTAAATGACCGCAAAATGGTCGTGTCACTTTAAATTTGTTCTGAGCATGTTACGTGCTTTACGCAGTGGAAGGTTAACGCAAAATAGTCAGATCAGCAGAGAAAAGAGTGAAGATTCATGTTCCTCCACAGTGCATGAAGATAAAATTGAGTTTTACGGTGAACGGTGCCTTGATTCTGCTCAATTTCAACCTAGTACCCTTTGGTAAAGCGGAGCGAGGTATGTAAAGATGACGTATGTTACATTTTGTAGTTAATTTAAAAGTCATATGAGCTCGTTTGTATGTATATGTTAATCGTGAGCTCTGCTTGTTAATTAGTTGTTTCAAACTGTCTTTATTAATTTCTTCGTTTATTTTTCATCTGTTTCTCTGTAAATGTGAACTTTATTTATCATATTATTCTGTATATGAGTTGTATTTATTGGTTTTGTTGTTTCTTTGTGTAGTTTCACGGTGCTACGCAAAATAGAGTTTAATGGCGCTCTTCACGAGCGGAAGAAAGAAAGAAGCACACGTCAGAAACTATGTGTGTCCAGTTTTGTTTATTTAAATGCTATAATAAACCCATGTTTATCTTTATAAACATGATTAATTTTACTTGTGATGTTTTCTATATGGGATGATTAGCCTAATCCTCATGAACACGTGACGCTAGTGCCCCCAACCCCCAACACGGACACACACAGCACCCCCAACCGAAAACATCTTCCCGCGCCCCTGGGTGCTACGCAAACTAGAGTTTAATGGCGCTCTTCATGAGCGAAATAAAGAAAGAAGCACCCACACGCCTAACTCTCGCATGCTCTTTAAAACATTTTCCTCCCTCCTTTGTCTTCCCCCTCCTTCATCAACTCTAACAGCTGACGACTTTGCCACATTCTTCATTAATAAAATTACAAACCTCAGTGCACAATTTTCCACATCACAAACTGTCATACACATCCTACTATTTGTCCGCTTGATCCTATTTCATCTAATCTCCTTCAAGCCATTTCTCCTATCGTTGTACCTGCACTCACTCACATCGTTAACGCATTCCTTCACACTGGTGTTTTTCCCTCAACATTTAAACGGGCTTGTATAACCCCACTTCTTAAGTAACCCACTCTTAACCCAACTCTTTTAGAGAACTAGAACCAGATACTCCTGTCAACCCTATTGGAAAATGGCATCTCAGGAACTGCACTCCAGTAATTTGAGTCTTACCTCTCAGATAGGTCCTTCAAGGTATCTTGGAGAGGTGAGGTGTCCTAGTCGCAACATCTACTGTAGCTACTGGGGTGCCTCAGGGCTCAGTTCTTGGACCACTTATCTTCTCTGTCTACATGGCATCACTAGGTTCTGTCATTCAGAAACATAGCTTTTCATATCACTGCTATGCTGATGACACTCAACTCTTCCTCTCATTCCATCCTGATAATCCGACGATAGCTGCTCGCATCTCAGCATGTCTAACGGACATTTCTTGCTGGATGAATGACCATCACCTTCAACTCATCCTGGCTAAGACAGAGCTGCTTGTGGTTACATCAAACCCATCACGTTATCACAATTTCACCATCCAGTTAGGCTCATCAACCATAACTCCTTCAAAAACAGCTAGAAACCTTGGAGTTGTGATTGATGATAAGCTGAATTTGACAGCGAATAATCAGCCCTGATCATTGGCTGTTTTTAAACAATTGGCCAATGGCCAATAGGGCAGAAAATTGCTTTTTTATCAGCTGATAACGGTTATTGGCCGTTACATCGGTGCATTTTAGTTAACAACATAGTGTTGTAAAAAAGTTTTACAGAGCTTTATTTACACACTTTTATGTTCAATACTTTGTGCTTTAAAATATGTCTGTTCAGTAGTCTCTACACAGATATGTTTTTAATTAAGTGATAAAAAGCAGTTGCTACTGTTTCACAGAATACACCAACTCATTCCTGCACCAATAAAATGTGCAACACTTTACATTTTACTACCCAATTACATGCACTCTCAAGTGGCCAAGACTGCAAGTGTGGGTATTGGGACAGGCCCTCAGCCGACTACTCTTGAATTGTTCTTGTGGTACTTTGATGGCATATGTTAACATGACGTGGCACTGGCGCCATCTCAGACAAAATTTCTATGCATTGCTTTAAAGTTGGCATGAAACGAAAGTTGCAACAGTCACTTTCTTCACTACTGTGATGTGTATCTGAGTGAAAAAAAAAGGGCGGGACTTGATTTTGTCCATGTGGAATTGATTGGATAGTTGGATGGTTGCGGTTTGCTGTTTGTCGATCTCATACGAGTGACAGGTTGTCTATTCAAATCATCCGTACATGACTATTACTTAACTGTCTATTAAAACAAATGCGAGAGCAGAGTCTCTGTCAAGCTGGTCGCAAAGCTCCTTCCATCTCGAAAACGCCACACCAATATTGATTTTGTTTGTTTGTTTGGGTTTTTTTGAGGGGATTTTCTTTACTCGCAACGAATAATCATGATCCCTAATGACTGAACGACACAACAGTGGCATGTTAGATGCTGTACTTCCACACAAAGATACATTTGCATTGATGGGGGAACATAATAGTTTGATTGTGCTTATCTTAAAAATTTAAATTTTAGATTTACAAAAGGATTTAAAAAATAAAGTTCATTACAACTTTTTATTCTGCAATTCTGACTATATTACGCAAATACAAATTTATATGATACAATTCTGAGAAAAAAAAAGTCAGAATTGCAAGACAAGATGCAATTTCCTTTTTTAAATTTTTTTATTCAGAGGCAGAAATGTGCATCCATTTTGTTGCAATTAAGTGCACTAAAAACATAATTTTCACATGCGCCCTCCAAATTGACCCACAATCTGATCAGTTTATACTTAAAAAAATGAATTCATTGATCAACTCCACAACTACACCAAATTTTGTACAGGCAAACTACTTCTCACCACGGTTTCCTAATGGTTTAGAGGACAATTACTACAAGTCGCCCCATGTCGTTTTAAAGAACAGTACAATAGCGAGCACCTTTGGGGAGGGGTGCGCACACTTAGCGGAGGCTCGCGGTATGGTGTAATGCGAAAGTTTAAACAAGGCTTAAGTGGTTTGGACAATGAATGGATATTCCTTAAAAATACGACAGGCATCCTTAATAAATGTACAGACTGATTGATTAATATACTTTGATTTCTGTTTATGTTTGCATGTTCTTCAGCTCATCTGCCTGTTCCTGTCATCAGTAGAGACTCTCCACAATGTTCATCATCATCATCATCATCATCATCATCATCATCATGTTCACTGGTGTGTTCAGTGGTGAATGTGGGTCATGTGACTCTCTCCTGGTACAAAGGAAACAGTTTATTGTCCAGCATCAGTGTGTCTGATCTCAGCATCAGTCTCTCTCTACCTCTGGAGGTGGAATATCAGGAGAAAAACACCTACAGCTGCGTTGTGTCTTATTCATTAATCAATCAGACTACACATCTCAACCCCTATCTCTGTCATACATATTCAGGTATGTATATCCCCTATAGCCAGGGTAGCGTCATATTTAATTTTTGACAGGAATGAAAACAAGGCTGTGAGAGACTAAAGTACAGTGCATTCAATTAATTGTACTGCTGTTTGTTAACATACCAACCGTTTGTGTAAAAAAAGCTTCAAATAGACACACACAATAGACAAAAGCACCTGCCCTTTTGCTCTCTGACTAGATAAATCTCCTTTTTGCTAGAGCCCCTTTTTATTATTTTATATTTGTAGTTTTTATTTAAAGGGGTCATTTGATGCGATTTCAAATTTTCCTTTCTCTTTGGAGTGTTACAAGCTCTTGGTGCATAAAGAAGATCTGTAAAGTTACAAAGACTAAAGTCTCAAATCCAAAGAGATATTCTTTATAAAAGTTAAGAGTCAGCCACGCCTACCTAAAACGGCTCGTTCTAACACGCCCCCACATGTCTACCTCACTATCTGGGAAGATTTGCATAACGCCGCCCAAATGTTCACGCAAAGAAAGAAGGCATAACTTTTATTCTCGCTGTAGTATTGTTGTTGCCGCCACCGCCATGTCGTGAAGGCGCTGTGTTTCGTTGTGAAAGCGAAAGTACTTTGTTTGGCCTTCCAAAAGAGGACGATATCGGCTTCGTCATGCCTGGAGCTGATCCGTGCTTTGCGCTGTGGATCGCCAGATCGGCTTTCACCATGGACGAAGCGGAGTCTAGCCCGGGGTCGTCACATGTGGTTGCTGCAAGCCCTCCGGATGCTCCTTTGTCGAATCCGCCGCCTCTGCTCACTCTATCCCTCCGGCTGTTCCTCACTCTTGCCCCCGGTCTCTGTTCACTCTAGCCGCCGAGTGAAACTACTTTGTTTGGCCTTTCAAAAATGGACACGACTAGAAATCAGTGGTTAAGTTGTATTTACAACACTGTTCCAGAACACTTCAACCCAAATATTCAGATGTGTGCAGCACATTTTATGGAGGACTGTTTCCTGATCCTGGGAGAGTAGACTACAATGGCTGCTGTTCTGACTCAAAGACTGTAAGTACGTGTGACGAGTGGGGGCGGGGCCGAGTGCCGTGGGAATGGAGCGAGGCCGGTGGAGTAATTGATAATGAGCGACACCTGCACCACTCACCGGTCTCGAGTCTCACGGAGGAGCTCCGGAAGGATAAAAGGGAGGAGTGACGACCGTGTTGGATGAGAGAGGACCAGGCCTGGACTTTATTTTGTGTTTTGTGTGCGGCAGTCGTCCGCGAGAGGCTGCCGCTTTACTTTCGTTTTGTGTTTGTTTATTTTATTAAAGTCTTTCTTTAAATGTTCGCCGGTTCCCACCTCCTTTTTCCCGTGACTACGAACGTTGTTACAGTACGTTTCTTATATTTAAAGAGTTTTTATATTTTATATATTTAAAGCAAGTTTTATTTAAAGCGAGTTTTTGGGCAGTGTAGAGTAGGGCTTGTTGTTTGTCATTTCTCCGATCACAAATGCAGACATGGTTTTATGTTTACGCGGCGCGATGCAACGCTGATGTGTTTTTTTAACCTTAAACCGAATAAACACATTTCATTACACCAAATACACAAAATAATGTTCTTTTTAGCAGCATCATATGACCCCTTTAATATAACTCCAACTGGATTTGTCTGAAAGAAGAAATCATATACACCTAGGATGCTTCGAGGGTGAGTAAAACACAAGCCAATTTTCATTTTTGGGTGAACTAACTCTTTAAGACTTGCCATCACCTACTGGTGGTTTTAGTTTAGTATCATTTCATTTTTTATTATATTTAGAATTAATTCATTTGTTGATATGATGACCATATAGTGTATATTGTTAATTAGTTTGAGTAATTAAGATTTTTTTTTTTCATTTGAGTATGTGCACCCAAAAATGTCTGTGTATCACCCTGCATCCATGTTAAATTCAACATGTCTTCTAACCTAAGGTCTATTATTTGCAATTGGTTTTATTACTCAAATATCAATATTTGTTTGTTGAAATGCAGAATTCCATCTCTGTTCTATTCTTCCCTCAGACTCTGTTCATGGTTGTGATTCTACTGAAGCTGTGATCCGATTGGTTGTCAGTGCTCTGGTGGGTGTGGCTGCTGCAGCTGCTGTTGTTGTGCTGGCTTATGACATCAAATCCAAGAAAGCAGAACTAGAGAGATCACAGACATCACTATGAAACCCTCACATAAGTTTAAATGACAATGACTGGGCATGCCTATCCACTTTGATCTATGTCATCTGTTTAATTCAAAAGATCAAAATTTTAAACACGTCAACCAACATAGCTGATCAAATAAATGCCGAGATGTCCCCTTTTTCAGCGTGACCATTTGCTCTTTTGATTACTTTTTTCATTGTACAAAACAATAATACATGATTTTGATATGTATTTTTTAGTGTCTTAAAACTAACTCATGTATGAATTTTTTTACATTTATAATAATTCGCTTGAGACCCACTGCATGGATTGCTAAGCTTTGGTCTGCTTTGCAAATTTACCAACACAATGTTCTGCATTACATTTGCATTCTTATAACACTGATAAATACTTTTTTTAAAAGTGAAGTGATATGTGGCCAAGTATGGTGACTCGAGGACACCTCAGTCATGGTATTGAACATGGGAGAGAGCCCACGTTCACTCCCCCCACCTACAATCCCTGCCGGTACGAGACTCGAACCCACAACCTTTGGGTTACGAGTCCAACGCCCTAACCATTAGGCCACAACTTTCCATTTTTATCAGTATTTAAACACATTTAGCAAGGGTACACAAAAACTTTCTATTTTGTCATGATTAATTATACATATACTGTATATGCAATGTGCAAGACAAATATATCTAACTTGACCAGACCTACAATATTAACTAATTTCCAATATATAAAATCAGTGAAATAATTTCAGGTGTGTCTGGATCAGGTGGTGGATGCAATAAAAGCTTGATGCAAGTCAACAAATTTCCTAAGAATATGAAAAAAATAAACTCTGACAACATATACATCACATTGTTTGGACTTAACCCTTTGATGCACAATATGGGTCTAAAGTGAACAGATTGAGTTTATTTTTTCTATATCTTTGCAAGAAATTAATTTCATCATTCAGAATTCCAGGAATTCCTTAATTAACTTGTTTTTGATCATCACAAATCCTTATTTTTATTTTTCCTTTCTTACTTTTTGAATAAAAATAGTTTTTTTGACACTGCCCTTCTAATGCACAACATGGGTCTAAAATGACCCATATTCATTTCCTATGTTATTAAATGTTGTTTTTGACTTCCACAAATAATTTTGTTTATTTTTCCTTCCTTACTTTATAAACAAACACAGTTTTTGTATTTCTACATCAATTTTACAGACATGGGTCAAAAACGACCCGTATTCATTTCCTATGTTATTTCAATCATGTCTGAGTGATTATTTGCTGAATCTTTTAAATAAATGCATTTTATCATTTATTATTCTAGGTATTTGTTAAAGTGCCCATATTATGGGTAATGAAAGGTTCATATTTTAGTTTTGGAAGTCCCCAACAACAGGTTCACATGCATGCAAGGTCAAAAAACACTTTCATTGTCTTTTAATATGCATTTATTTTACCTCACTTGCTCAACGACTCCCAAACGATTCGTTCAACGATTAATTTTTCCAAACCCCTTTGCCTGACGCTAATCTGCGGTGATTGGTCTGATTGGTATCATTTTCATTTCATCATGTCTGTAATGCCTGATATTAGCAGCGTTTGTGAGCACAGTGCTGCTTTGTATACAGAGGAAACAGCTATTTTACCACACCAAAATCGGCATCTAGTGGCAAAGAATGAATTAGCATTTTCATTCAGACCAACGCGAAAAGACCAACAAGTGGGCAGGCATTATGCTAATGTTTTACATTGACGTCAACATGAAACGGCTTGGGACTTAAAAATGACTCGTTTCAATGATTCAGAGTCGACTCTTTCTTTTGAGAGCCAATAACTTTCAGATTTAACACTTTGCAGGATGTCTTCATTCACTTAGAGCTGTGTTACACACTGCATGAAAGATAATTTTCAAAAATCCATAATAGGGGCACTTTAAATGTCTTGTTTTTGATTTCCACAAATCTTTATGTTCATTTGTCATTTCTTTACTTTAAAAAAACTCAGATTTTGTGTTTATACATCAATTTTACACACATGGGTCAAAAATGACCCATATCGAAACCTTTGATATTTGCAAATTTTTTGCAAGTAGGAACATATTTACTGCAGAAACTCAACATGGCTGCTTTTGTATAATTGCTGCATTTAGTCTTATTTTATCATCTATTACCACAGAAGATATTTGATATACTGTGGAAGATAACTGGATATAATATTTGAATGTTAGGCTAAGGTTATCTTGACCTTGAAATCTATTACTAGTGAGACAGAGAAACATGTCCAATACTATTAGATAGCTTATTGTTGATATATTCTATTTAAGCTAGCTAATGTTAGCTAGGTCAACAAAATAAAAGTCAAAATAATATGTTATTATAAGTATATATTATTGCGGTCAGGCGGAAACCTTGTATCTCCACATTTAGGGTACAACGGGGCTAAAGGCCCACCTTAAGAAAAAAATAGCTATTCACTGCGCCTAAAATGTATAAATGCAGAAAAAATATATATGTTGTATTGAACTAATGGAGCAACAGATTTTGTGTGAAAATAAATCATTCAAGTTGTTTATTTTGTTTAAAAATCTTACAAAATGTATGAGGTTGCAAGGGGTCCACACACGGGGTAAAAGGCACATGGTATTGATACAAATACTTTAGCTAAAATACAGTTTAAAAAAAAAATGTCTAAGTTAATACTTGTTCAAATCAATCACTTTAGCAAAGTTTGTACTATTTTCTGCTTATTTTGAAAAATAAAATAATTAATTTTTGTTCAATAAATATACTGTCATTAAAATGTTAATATAAAAATATATATTTTAAAATACAGAAACAAAATCATTTTAATAAGTAAAGATTCTGAAAGTATTGAAGGGGATCCAATAATAATTGAATATATATTTACAGTAGTAACAACAAATTATATTTTATTATATGATATGATTAATATCATGTTTCTAAATATGATGGTTTCATTCTAAACATGGTGATTATCTCTAATATGGACACCCAACATAATATATGATATTTACCATCTGAATCTAACCATGTCATGTCAACAAATTTAAAAGTCAGCCATCTATTAATTATCATGTTAATTACTGTGCCTTTAGCCCCAACAGCAGGGGCGCTTTTTTCCCCCAAATACCATACTTTTACATCCTTTCTTACTTTCTTTTATTACTTGACCTCAGCTCAGCTTTTGATACTGTTTGTCATAAGATATTATTATCTCGCCTTGCAGAGGTTGGCATCTCAGGTTCTGCATTATCCTGGTTCTCCTCATATCTCACAGATAGGCAATACTTCATCTCACTGCACAATTCCAAATCTCCCACTGTCTTGCTCAAACAGGGTGTTCCCCAGGGCTCAGTTCTCGGGCCATTATTATTCATCCTCTACATTCAGCCTCTTGGCCAAATAATTAGTCGTCATGGTTTTAACTACCACTGTTATGCCAATGACATCCAGATATATACTGCTTGTCAACCAGATTCTACCCATTCGATGGCATCCTTATCTTCATGTGTCAGTGAGTTAAAGGATTGGCTACATTCAAATTTTCTTAGTCTGAACTTGAGTAAAACAGAAATGTTCTTCCTTTCAACTTCCTTTCAAGCAACTTCTTCCTTTCCTCAGTAGAAAAGATGCGGAATCGTTAGTACATGCATTTATTACCACCCGCCTTGAATATTGTAACGCTCTTTTCTCTGGCTTACCAGCTCACTCCATTGTTCGTCTGCAGTACATTCAAAAGTCTGCTGCCAGATTATTAACTTCCACAAAAAAATCTGCTCACATCACCCCTATTCTATTTAATCTTCACTGGTTGCCTGTATCTATTCGTGTGCAATACAAAATTCTTCTGCTCACCTTTAAGGCACTCAAAGGTCTTGCTCCCTCCTATCTTTCCGACCTACTTTCTTCTTATATACCTTCTCGCGCACTCCGGTCTTCTAATTCTGAACTTCTTTGTGTACCTAGGTTCCGCCTATCTTCAATGGGCGGCAGGTCCTTCTCTGTTACTGCACCCAAACTTTGGAATTCACTTCCCCTGGCACTCAGAACAGTCACCTCTTTCA
>NW_015506683.1:139571-151786 GCF_001515645.1 Sinocyclocheilus grahami
TTCGTTATTTAAAAACTGTTGCTTTAATTATCTTAAACAAAACTGAAAATCATAAAGAAGACCTTTGTCTCAAAATATATGCATTAATTTTAGCGATTCTCACTTGCTTCTTAAATCTACAACATTTTTAAAAACATAAAATATTAGATCAAGTAAGCACAGAATCAACTTTGCGCTACTGCGCTCGATCGCATCAAAGATCAGACAAATATACACGTGCATCTTGAAAAGCGGATGTTTTGGAAAGTGCTACGCCACGCTTTTGTGCCATCCAGTGGTTTAGATGGAAATAATATCAAAGGTGCCTTTAGCCCCTTTGTACCCTAATCTTTTTTATTTTTTGTCATAAATCAATAGGCCTACTATTGATCACCCTTTATGTGTGTCAGTGTTCCTGAAAAATAATGGTTTTGGACATACAAGATTTATGTCTGACAGCGACAATATAATCAGTATATACATGATCAACTGCTTCTTGTGCAGTCTATAACTAGAGTGCTAGTTTGGCTGATCCCAGACATTCTAGATTAACAGCCGAAATGTTTGTAGAGATGCTGCATGATGAGGAAGTTCAGGCAATACTTAGTCCTGATTCAGAGTCTGAAATATCTGATGCTGATGACCTAGACTACGAGTCACAGGGAATCCAGCTTTCCTAGATGAAGAAGACTCTGTGATGACATCGAAGACTTGTCTGATGAATCCTCTAAGAGGAAACTCAGACCCAGTCCAACAGATTGAGTAAAAATGGTTTGCATTTATTCATGTAAGCGGAGAACATGGAGGTGGCCCATGGTGCTGTGGTGCAGTGTGCTGGATGTTACCACCCTCAGTGCCTACACCAGGGGTGGTCCTGGAGAGCCACAGTTCTGCAGAGTTCAGCTCCAACCCTAATCAAACACATCTGAACAATCTAATCAAGGTCTAAGGGTTACTAGAAAGCTTCAGGCAGGTGAGTTTTTATCATGGTTGAAGCTAAACTCTGCAGGACTGTGGCTCTCCAGGACTGATGCTGACCATCACTGGCCTACACCAACTACACTGCACAACACCCTGATTACACGGCTAGTGTGACCAATGCATGATGGCTATTCATCAAGGAGCTGGTCAAAGAGCTTGTCATGCCACATATGAAGAGGTGCTTGGAGGGAAGACCCCACCTTCAAAACCATATTACAGAGGCAATGGGAAGATGTGGGATAAAAAAAACAAAACACAGTCACCACCCGGCCAGAGGTAAGGGTCAATCGAAGAGGAAGAGGTGCAGGATCTGCCCAGCTGTCAAAGACAGACAAGTCATCAGCTGGTGTTCAGTGTCAGGGAGCACAAACCTGTATTTGTCATTTGTGAGGCATGTAAGCACTGAGATGGCAATTTGAGATGGCGCTGTACCTGTGTGATATTATTTTGTTAGTTTTATTTTCATCTATTTGGTCACATTCACTACAATTAACTACAGTTGCACTACAGACAGTTCAAATTCAGTGTTATCGTTTATCAGTGATATGTGTATGTTATGTGTGACAAAGTGGCAAATAAACAAATTTAAAGTGTTAAACGTGTTGGTCTAAATAACTGCTAAAATAATCATTTTAACAAAATGTCTTTATTCTTTAGTTTTTTTTCATGATTGCATTGATGGGTCATTTTTGACCCATGTGTGTAAACTTGATGTAGTAGCACAAAACCTAGGGAAAAAATAAAATATTAATTTGTGGTCATTGCAAAAAGATATTTTGAATATTCATGAATCATTGAATTTATAGATTTATGTGCATCAAAGGGTTAAAGTTGGTGAACTCCTAACTCCAGCTTTTGGAGAAGTAATTAACCTGGGGGTCGACATACATTTTCCTCTCTGCACTGTTGAAGGCTTGTGTGTTCAATAAATACATGAAAACATAGTTTTGTTTGAGCAGACTGTGTTTCCCTGTTGCTGTGACTCTGAAATCCAAAAATTGTCTTGTTGTGCAATAAAAAAAAAGAGAAATGTTCAACTAGTCCAACAGAGGGACAAGGTTATAAATCAGAACAGCGATTATGAACACAATGGCACACAGCAGCGCTCAAACAAGGACATGGGGAAGCAGAAACATAGCACAACCCCCAAGAAACATACATATACTGTCTGGAGTAGTTTTCATCTTAGATGTGTCCAAGACTTTTCTACAGACCACAACGCTGTCAGATCATCTTTGCAAACATCTTCAGCCCCTTCAACTGTTGAAGAAAATGTTTGGCTTGCTTGTTTTTAACTTTTTGTGTTTTTGGCATCTGATCGGTAAGTTTTAAACTAGTTTTTTAGGCTTCATTAAATATCACTGTGAGATCTAGTTTAAATTTAAATCTGTCATCTCACAAATGCAAATACGGTGTTTTAGTTTTAGTTTATTTTATTAGAATATTAAATGTGTTTAGTGTTCTATAGTGTCAGTCATATGTCTGTCTGAAAGTAAATGTTTTTCATTCACTAATTAAAGTTTAATAAATAAATGAATAACATTTATAATAAATACAATTCATTATAGTTGATAATAAATTAATAAATTAACACATTTTATGTCCCATCAGAATTTCAGACAAAAAGGGCATGAATCTTATTTAAACATATCAAACAAAATGATTTACTTCTCTATTTAGAGAAAATTTTATGTATACAGTGTAACTGGCTTTATTGATTTATATAGTGTTAAACATCAAAATAATCTCATGTTGAAACAATGCCTGTGTGAAAGAAAACATGTACAAGTGAAAGTACAACAGCGGCTTTAAATGAAGGACTAGTTTGTTATCAGTTTGGAGTTTAGAAAACGTAGCCCTTGTGAAAATAGTGCGATAGTAAGGTGAAATTCAGTGACGTGTATATTATTTTTGCTTCATTTTATAAATTTTTGGGGACCAAACATTAAAGGAATTCTCACAGGTTAAGAGAATATGACTGATCATTAACATATATATTTTGTGGACAAAAATCATCACCAGAGATGCTGATCTGCTGCTGATGTGGCTCTGTAAAGACTGTTGAAATCTAAAGCACCTTCGACCACAGATTTAGTCTGCCTGAGCTTAACCCTTGTTGTGTGTTCAAAATTCTATAAAACTTGTGATGTTCCAGGGCCTAAAAAAATTGCTTATAAATCACTCATTATGGTATATTATCACCAAATATTGGATTCAATCTTTTTGTCAACTTCTTTTCTTTAATTTAGGACTGGTTTTGTATTTATATTTGCATCTGATTAATCGTAGGCCTCATTTATCTGAGAGTAGGCACCTCATTTTTTTGAGTAAAAAAAGCATTATTTATGAATAATTATCACAATATTAAATACAAACTGATGAAAATTTGCACTGTTTATCACACTAGTGTGCTTTAATGTTTAATCAAGGAGTTTGTTTTGAAAGGCTTTTATTTTGTACAAAATGGCACAAAGTCACACTTGTGGTGTTCCCGGTCAAAAATGACCCGGCCTCAAAAAATTGCTTATAAATCACTCATTATGGTATATTATCACCAAATATTGGATTCAATCTTTTTGTCAACTTCTTTTCTTTCATTTAGGACTGGTTTTGTATTTATATTTGCATCCGATTAATCGTAGGCCTCATTTATCTGAAAGTAGGCACCTCATCATCTTCGGAACACAAATTAAGATATTTTTGATGAAATCTGAGAGCTCTTTGACCCTCCCATACAGCAATGTAATTACCACGATCAAGGTGCAGAAACGTAGCAAGGAGATCGGTAAAATAATCCATGTGACATCAGGGGTTCAACCGTAATTTTATGAAGCTACGAGAAAACAAAAATAACGACTTTATTCAACAATTTGTCTGCTCCACGTCACCCTGGTGCCATTTTGGAGAATATCCACTGAACGTAAACAGCGTATGCTGTTCTGTGCCAGCTGCGTCACGCGGATACAATGTTTTTTTCTAATCAGTGAATACTCTCCAAAATGGCACCAGGTGACGTGGAGCAGACAAATTGTTGAATAAAGTCGTTATTTTTGTTTTCTTTGCATACAAAATGTATTCTCGTAGCTTTGTAAAATTACGGTTGAGCCCCTGATGTCACATGGATGTTTCTGCACCTTGATCGTGGAGCATTCACTTGTCAATCAACTATCGTGGGAGGGGCCTGTACAGAACTACGTCATTCTGACAGGAATCTCAGAACAGCCTGATTTGAGAAAGGGGATTTAAAAATAGGGATTTTAAAAAAAAAACACTGGGTGGATTTTTGTAATTATAGGATGGATGTGTACACACACTTCCAACTTACCTTTATGTTCAAACATTTGCATCCGATGACCCCTTTAAGAAATGAATTTTTCCTTCAGTAAGATGAATGAGATTTATTGAGTGACTGAGAAACTCTGTTCTCCAGTGTTTGTTGATACAGATGCAGTGAAGACAGTGAAGGAGGGACATTCAGTCACTCTAAACACAAATGTTACTGAACTACAGACAGATGATCTGGTGATATGGACATTTGGATGTTCAGAGACTCTTATAGCTGAAATCAATAAACGAGCTAATATCTACAACACATCTGATGTTCCTGATGGGAGATTCAGAGACAGACTGCAGCTGGATCAGCAGACTGGATCTCTGACCATCACAAACACCAGAACCACACACTCTGGAGAATATACACTAGCCATCAGCGGCAAGACAGAGACCACATACAGATTCAATGTTACGGTCTACGGTGAGTATGAGCAGTGTGAATCATTGGGTATCATTAAAGTGCACCCTAGTGAAAAAAAGTATACTAAGTATACTTGCAGCCAGACTAATTGTCAGTATACTTCAAGTGTGTTAATGATTAGTTAACTTGAAGTGTGCTATTTTGGAACAACTATTTTTTGTACCAAGTATATTTTAGTTGTAATTAAATTATACTAAAGTATAACTTTAAGTGTATTTAGTGAACTTTTATATGCTAAATTGGAACAACTTTAAATATACTTAGTACACTTTAAGTATATGCCCATTTACATGCTTGATTTGTGATATTAAAGTGTACTTTTTTGTATTACGAGTACATTACAAATTAATTATGAGTGTCTTTGAAACACACAAGCAATATACTATAAATGTATTATTTTTGAGTAAAAATATGCAAATTTTCCCCCAATGCTGAATCCACTTTTTAAGGTCATTACAATAAATACATAACTTCAATGACTTAGTGAACTTTTATATGCTAAATTGGAACAACTTTAAATATACTTAGTACACTTTAAGTATATGCCCATTTACATGCTTGATTTGTGATATTAAAGTGTACTTTTTTGTATTACGAGTACATTACAAATTAATTATGAGTGTCTTTGAAACACACAAGCAATATACTATAAATGTATTATTTTTGAGTAAAAATATGCTTATTTTCCCCAATGCTGAACCCACTCTTTAAGGTCATTACAATAAATACATAACTTCAATGACAGACAGAGACAAAATATTAATAATTCAAACAGTGTTATTTAAACCTCAAATGGTTTTAGCATTGCAAAACATAAAATGCACCAACCATGTTTTTAAATAAAAATAACGCTGAAAGAAACAAACATAAAAAATAAAAACATTTTGTAACAGCAGCAACACACAAACTTCAATTTTTTGCTGAATTTGATAGATTTTTTTTTTGATACTTTATTTCGAACATGTAAAATAAATACAATAAAACAAAACGAAAACAATACAACACAATACAAAACAATTTTTAATTATACATCCAAAAAATATTGCAATTCTATAAAGAATTGCCCTTTGTTACATTTGCGCCTGATGGCCACTCACACATCAGATGTACTTGTGTGTGGAAACTCCACAAGAACAGCATCTGTTAACAAAGTAAAAGATGTAAGGTCAGAGGGCATGTTCATACAGCTTTTTCTTTTTACTACACCAGACTGTAAATCTCCTGTATTAAACCCATACTACTTAATAGAATGAACATCGTGATTAGCAGTGAGGAATTGTATCAGTATGTCACGTCAATACTGCTTCCAGTGTATTAGTCAAACTTACAGTATACAACAGAAGTGAGTACACCAATGTAGCATCACTATAAATCACATGATACAACACTATTCAAGGTGAAAAGAATAGTATTTATAGTACAGGTCAGGCTAAATTGTAATGTAGACATGCATTTTTTGTAAAGCTGCTTTGATAAGTTAGTGTACTCTAAAATAAGGGCAAAAAGTGCAAAAACAGCAGCAGTGCACTGACCCTAGACTTGGTTGACATCACCTCTCCATCTTCAAAGACAATCAAAACATCCAGTGGGTTCCCTCGTGACATTTCCTCTTCTTCCTCAACAGCAATAATGGGGACTGCTGCCTTCTGCACCCGGTCAGGCTCCTTTTTCTAAATGCATTAAAAAAAATTGTTAGTATATGTCACAACAAATCATAAAATTAACCCTTGTGTGGAAAGACATTTAAATTTTCATAACTGAAAATAAAGGTGTTAAGGATCAGAGTAGTGTTTATTCAGTAGGACCTGTGCCCATTTAAAACCCTGTAGTACTTTTCAAAAACTTGTAATTAAATGTCTTCCTGAGCTGTTGGTCAACTGGATTTAATTGGGAAAAACTTTCAGGGGTGTATCAGCTGAATGTTCTTGAGCTTGAATTGAATTGGGCTTTTATTAATAAAACATCCAAATAAATATAAATTAATAAATATAAATAATAAATCAACACACTTTATACAAACCCAAAGCAACTTTAAGATAAGTGCAAGTGGAAATATAACACAAAATACCATTTTTTGTCATCTATATTAAGAAAGCCTACTATAACTATAACTCATATTATTTTAAAGCATAATGACTCTGAATCAGAGGCAAACTGAAATTGAATATGTTATTCATTCTGCCAATACAGTCTGAATAAAAAATGGTGGCACACTACATTACATCAAACATCACTGATCCTTGGATATCATGATGTCATTCATGTGGTGTGAAAGAACCAGTATTTGTCTGGGCTGTGTATGTATGCATGAGTTGATCAATGTTCAGATTTAAATTACATTCTAAAATATTTTACTGCTTCAGAAGACCCATTTGTGCTGCTAAATTTGCAAAAACTAGGGGTGCTCCAATCAGGATTTTTGAGGCCGATCGCCGATCACAGAAAGCAGTATCTGCCGATACCAATCACCGATACCGATCTTTTTAAAGCCTTCTTTTTATCATTTATAACTATTTATAGTTACAGGATACTCCAATCAGGATTTTTAGACATTTATTCAGGGCCTGAATTTCATTTCTGAAAATGGGGGGGAATTCCCCTCTTAGGTGTCTCTTGTGAGAGGGGAAGCAGCACGGACTGTGCTTTCACATAAGAGTTTACTGATCCGTGTTTACCACAATCACAACATTTATCCATTATTTTGATTTCAAATCCAAACATTGCCACTGAAAATGCTTTTTCAGAATTGCAATTCCTTTTTCTTTCTTTTTTTTTACACAGTACAGTAATACAATCTTTCACAGACATGTTTAAACACAATAAATATAAGCAATACATTATTCAATGCTTTTTACTTTTGCATTTACTTCTAGATTTATATATTAAGTTGCTCAAGCAATTGGCAAAACATTTAAACTACTTTTCTTACGTTATCACAAACTTACCATTTACAGAAACAGTCAGCTCTACTGCCTTTCCTTTTGCATTTAAATCTTTACTACAAGCAATCCTGCGGTTCATAAAGATAACTTTGTTTTCCTACCTCCACGAGTGCCATCTATTATTGCCTTCTTTATCTAAAAGTGCTCTTTCCCTTTAAACCTAGCCAAAAAGCCATATGTGTTGACTGTGAAACACAGTAGACTTTAATAATATGCATTTATGGTGTAATTACTACATTTTCGTGTCAATACATGTTCATATGTAAACAATGATCTGTTACCGCTGGATCGCAACCGAGTGCAGTGAATGCTTTAATCTGTTAACATGAGCGCAGAAAAAATACGCACCACGTATGCACTGCAAACGGAGTAATGTGAACCTGGCGTTATGTGTGCGCTGCGAGTGTGCATGAGTGTACGGTCTTCAGGAGAGCGCGCGAGCGTTGAATAGTTAAACACTGGCAAGAATTAAAAAGAAATGCAATTTATAAACTTTAGTGACGATGTGACACTGCCTCGACTGTGCAAGTGACAATTCCTGTGTCAACTGTGCAGCTCGCTTTTAGACAGATGATTTGAATCCATTTGTGTATTTTGAGAGAGAATGAGTGAAAGTGCGCGCACGGTGATTCACTCACACTGTTTGTGAAATTACGTCTCACACAAGGTTTTCAAATGACTTTATTTAATGAAAAAATATGAAGGCGAGTACCTCACCTTCAGCATTATAATTATTTCACTATAATTATAATTTATCACTATCGGCCGATAACCGCTTTGAGCCCGCACTGGACAGAGACTGAGTGCCACTGCATGTCATGCCAAACCTCTCACGGTAGCGTCATCAGCTTGAGATTAGTTTTTTGAGATCGGCCTTTTAGAGACCGCCGATCAAAAATCCCAAAGCGGTTATCGGCCGATAGTGATCGGTAGCCAATCAATCGGAGCACCTCTAGCAAAAATAGCAATTCATCCAAAAATGAAGAAATACTTAAAGGGGTCATATGACGTTGCTAAAAAGAGCATTATTTTGTGTATTTGGTGTAATGCAATGTGTTTATGCGGTTTAAGGTTAAAAAAACATTATTTTCCACTTAATGTACATTATTGTTGCTCCTCTATGCACCGCCTTTCTGAAACATCGATTTTTACAAAGCTCATCGGTCTGAAAAGTGAGGTGTATGCTGATTGGCCAGCTATCCAGTGCATTGTGATTGGCTGAATACCTCAAGCGTGTGACGGAAATGTTAGGCCCCTTAACATACTGTGATGCCCTGTGTCCTGGCGCAATGAGACAAAAACAATAAAACCCATAACAAACGAGGCATTTTTTGCATCCAGTGGGGACATAATTACTGATTATAATGACTTATACTGTCTTTTTACGCGTTGCGTTGCGGATCGCGCTGCGTAAACATAAAACCATGTCTGGAGAAACGACAAACAACAAGCGCTATACACCATGAAAGTAAATGTATTTGGTAGTTTAAACACCTTTATTATGACCATGTTAGCTGATCTATAGCGGGTGATGGGCGCCACCATGTTAGTTCGTGCTGAATCCGAGCTGTGGGATTTACAACACATAAATTCATCCTCTCCTCCCGAAAGACATTAGTAAGTTTCCGGTGAACTGGGAGAAGAGTAGACCTAAACTTTAAAGTTACCTATACCTACACAATGTGTATATGATATTAAAAATGTCGTCAAATTATAATTGAATGGATTATTATTGCCACTTCCATAGACATCAGTGTGTATTTTACTATAAATGTATTGTTTTGCTAGTACTTATGTGTATTTAGATGTCTGAAACCTAAAACAAGCATTATATGGTTGAAAACACTGAATATTTATGATAATATGACAAGCGCTCAGCGTGTCCGTCTCTGGCTCAGAGCCAGGAAAAACACTAATGCAGATTTGAATTCAGCAGCTGATCACGTGACGCACTGAACTTTCTAATCACACCGGTGTGATCGTACGCTCCAGGGACTAGCCAAGACTGATCACACCGGTGTGATCCATAGACTGTATAAAAACATGGAAGTAGTGTCCATGACGTCACCCGTAGATTTCCAAAGAGCGTTTTTGAATCTCAAAAGTGGGCGGAGGCGGCCGTCGCCATCTTGGCACTCCCGGAAAATCGAAAATGGGCAAAGAGGCGGAGCTGGTTGAAGCAGGTTGTTGAAGCCAAGCCCACCTAGCGCGACAGTGGAGACAGCAGCGGCAACCCACCTGTCACTCAAGTGACCACACCCTTAATTATGCAGAACTTTAAGGCTTAATATAATTTAAACTGATGAATTTAAAAAAGTTCACCCCCCTCACAGTTGTCATGAAGGGCAAAATTAGCTATATAGACCAAAATAATTTTTTTGAACCAGGCTGTTAACATGTTTTTTTCTGCTGTAAAGTTGGGTATTTTAAAGGGGTCATATGATGCGATTTCAAGTTGTCCTTTCTCTTTGGAGTGTTACAAGCTGATTGTGCATAGATAAGATCCCTGAAGTTGCAAAGACTAAAGTCTCAAAACCAAAGAGATATTCTTTATCAAAGTTAAGACTCTGCCACGCCCCCCTAAAATGGCTCGTTCTAACACGCCCCCACATATCTACCTCACTATGTGGAAATATTAGCATAATGCCACCCAAATGTGCACGCAAAGAAAGAAGGCGTGGTTTCAGTAACCGCAGTTAGTGTTGAAGCAGCCATGTCAGGGAGACGCTGTGTGTTTCTAGGCGAAAGCAAAAGCACTTTATTTGGTCTTCTGAAAGTAGATGCATTTAGGAATCTTTAAGATTACTTACAACAGAACAGCAATGCATTTTATGGATGACCGTTTCGTGAACCTAGGAGAGGAGGTAATTCTGACTTTGCTATGACAATCTGGCGCTTCTGAATCAGCTACTGTTTTGTTATTAGTTTAAGTATTTGCTATTGACTGTTCAAATGCGGAGTTTTGCTCATCGTATGTGTGTGTGTGTGTGTGTGTGTGTGCGTGCGCGCGTGTGTGAGAGAGACAGCAGAGAGACCAGCTTCATCACTGTGTCGGTCACGCGACTCTGTTCCCCTTTCGGGCTCTGTCTTTACATTTATTTTGAAAGATGAAGCTGGCGATTATGGTAAGGGGCGTTACATTTCCGACGAGTGCTTGCGGTGTTCGGCCAATCACAATGCACTGGGTCAGCTGGCCAATCAGAGCAGACTGCACTTGTCAGAAGGAGGGACTTTGTAGAAAACTAAGCGTTTGAGAGAGGCGGGGCATAGAGGACCTACAATAATGTACAGTATTTGAAAAATAATGTGTTTTGTGAACATTAAAGCATGTCAACATATTCTGTTACACCAAATACACAAAATAATGATCTTTAAAAAAGCATCATATGACCCCTTTAACATGGGGAGTCTATGGGATTGACTCCCTTTTGCAGCCAGCCTCTAGTGACCAGTTGATGAATTACAGATTAAGTCACTTCCGTGTTGGCTTCACGAGAGAGAGCGTGAGAGAGAGGGTTAATTCATCTTTGCTAGCTAATACATTAGCGATGCTGAGACGGTTAATCTTCAAATAATAAGATACGACAATAAATCATAAACGTTCAAAAGTGCTTTAAATAAGAATAAAGAAGCTTGAAATGCTTACCTGTTCTTTTTCATGACTCTTTAAGTGAGCTCAGCTCCGCTGTGATTGGACGGGCTGACGTCACGGGACTGACTAGATAACGGGCGCATTTTTTGAATATTTTTAGGAAACACACTAAAATATATATTTTGCCACAAGTAAAAGTTGTTACATCAAAAAAGGCTTAATGTAGGCTTAACATGAAAGATTTATGTACACTGAAAAAAAAAGACACTAAATGATAGGCCTACTAAATTTTTTTAAGGTAAGTGGTTGCAAACAATTTATTTTAACTACATTAAAACATTTTTTGAAAGTTATGCCGAGTTCACACTGCATGATTTTCAAACTCGTCGGATCGCCGTTGTTTTCACACTGCGTGACTATCTGGGGTAGCATTCAGTTGCTGCTGTGTTCACATTGCACGATGGATCGGCGACAGGGGGTCTCACACTGCATGACTTCACAATAGGAAGAATCGCAGACAGCTCTGTCTGGTCCGCAAACTACGTTTCACAACAAAACACACGCGAGAAGTGATAAGGAAATAACACGAGAACCCGCGTGCGTCAGACCGGAGTTCTCGAGCGAGACTGGAATTATTAAAAATATATATATATAGCCCGCAAATTGTCTGTGAGCTGATTTCCAGCTATACCTTTAAAAAATTTAGCAAATTCAATGAATAATTTTTTCAGTGATTTACCATTGTTTATGTATTTATTAAATTAGCTATAATAATAGATTAGTTATAATAATCTATAGCCCTATACTCTAAACAAACATTTTCATTGAAAACATTATTTAAAAGAAATTAGAACCCATGGAGTAAGTTCACTTTTTTGATATATATATATATATATATATATACAGTGGGGAAAAAAAGTATTTAGTCAGCCACCAATTGTGCAAGTTCTCCCACTTAAAAAGATGA
>NW_015506683.1:151822-154811 GCF_001515645.1 Sinocyclocheilus grahami
TATATATATATATATATATATATATATATATATATATATATATATATATTGTGGTCAGCCATAGACGTAAGCTATAGGCAACATTACATTCATTTCTGAGTTATTTGATTGAAACATTCTTTCAACATGAAAACATCGAGTTAAGCCAAAAAAGTTGTTTCAAGTCTGTTCAAAATGATGCAGTCTTGTTTGAACTGGAAACCTGATATAATGGTGTTAAATCAAAACGAATTGTTTAATCAAAGTGAACAGCATCAAAAATCTTTTTTTCTTCAGTGAGCGGTGTTCTTTATCATTCCTGTAATAACACAACTCTTTAAACGAGAAACAATTCTGTTGTATAAATTATGGAGCATTCTGTGAAATTATGACCCTGGTGGCTTTGAAGTGTGAGGATGGGGCATCTTCTGCATCCACCACAAACAGATTCTGTGTTTTAGCTAAAGAGCTTGCGTGGAAGAATATGTTTAAAGATATTCAGCTAAATATATCCTCAACATTTATATAGTGTCTCATAATGTATTTGTTGTCCATCCACAGTCACTCAAATGTAAATGTGTAATTATTAGGTCTAAAGACAAACTGTATGTTATTCCACGTCCAAACATTATTGAGAGACTAAAAACTGATTCCTGGGGAACTACTTCTGCAGCTTTATACAGATATCAATGCCAACTGTTGTTTTTCAGCTTTATTTCTCCATAAAATGTATAATATGTTATAATAATGCAACAATATAATATTAATGCAGAGTGAGTGAACTTAAATTTTTGGCCATGCAATATAGACAGTGTTTAGCCTACTTGACTGTACACTTTATGCATTCGCTTTATTTATTTGTTTTATTACTTTCTGAAAGCAATGTATGTCCAAGTAATGAAGTGAATTCCAAGCATGAAGAAATAAACTTAAAAATTACTCAAAAATGTGACTTAAAATATACTACAACTTCAGGTTATTTAATAATGTACTTCGAAAGTATACTTTCAATGCATTGTTACAATGATCATTTTCAGCACACAGTTAAAAAAATATTCATGCAATATATTTAGGTAAAGTGCTAATAAATATACTTATAAAAAATAAACAGAACTGTCAATTCTGTGTGTATGTGCTGTACATGTGGAAGAATTGACAATAAAGCAGACTTGACTTGACTTGATAACTACAGGAATAACAGTGATTACAGTTGTTTGCACATCTTTATATCTTTTCAGATCTGCACATACTTTCACTCACCTACATCATTTTGCTCCCAAATTGTCACCAAATGTATTACATTTTTCTTTTGAATTAAATACTTTTTTTTTAGATAAAAACAAGGGCTGTAAAAGAAAACCTTAATAGTTGTGATTATTGTTTTGTTTAACTGTAGTTGTTGTGTTAACGTAAACGGTAGCCATTAATATAAGAGTTGTGTAATTAGTTTGGATATATTTTACTCATAGTAAAGTATGTGCTGCTTTTGGACCTTATGCGTCAGAGAAACAAGTGCAAAGACAGCTTTAAAATTTTGTCTATGAACTTCCATTTTTGCTGTAGCTCTATCATCACTGTTGAAAAGTAATTAGCTGATGAAGTGGACTAACTTAATTGTAGAGTTAATGAGAGTTATCATGTGCATTGTAATGTTCGAAGCGGATGTCATAACAAATGTCACAAGACCAGACCGATTTTAAAAAGAGATTCATTCATAAATCTGTGAACATACCTTCATGCTGTGAAAATACAAACGAAAGACAATAGACGATGAACAGTGCTAAAAAAGGAAACTCGATAAGGCACACATGGATTTTTGCAACAGATGCCATTTACTCATCTCACTTGCACAAAAACAAATGCAATAATTAGTGCTGGGCAACGATTAATCATATCCAAAATAAAAGTTTTTGCGTACATAATATATGTGTGTGTACTGTGTATACATACTGTATATTATGTATATAAAAGACACACACATACAGTATATATTTTGAAAATATTTTGTAGGATCTCTGTCTGAGAACAGACCCAAATAAACTATGGATTCACCACGTGAACTATTGCATAGACATATTCCAGGAGAATCTAAATATCCCCCCCCCCCCAACCCCCAACCATCATGAGGTCTAAACTAATCACCCCATCACATGACGCCAATATTCTGGGTCGACTTCCTGTCAACCCTTGTCGTTATCTCCTCAGAAGAATCGGAAAAGTGATGAAAAACTATTCAAATCAGGAGACAAACTTTTGTATCAAGGACTAAAGAGTTCTTTCACAAAATATAGTTGAGAGATACCTCGTGATCGCTTATGCATGGAACCATTATATATGCACAGGAAATGGCTAATTTAATCACACTCTCCTGATCTGCAAACACTGGATCTATACGTGACTATCACATGACTCTTGACCACCTGCTTCCTGCCCTTCTGAAACCCAACTGACTTGCGTTCTTTTCTTACAACAAAAGAAACAGAACTTTGCATGACGATTTTAAAAGACAATCATTTAAAATCATTTAAAGGGGTCCTATTATGCTCTTTTACAAAGTCTTGATTTTGTTTTGGGGGTGTACTAGAACATGCTCTCATGCTTGGTGGTTCGAAAAACACATTATTTTTCACATAATTTACATTATTAAAATACCTTTCTCCCCAGCCTGGCACAAACGGCTCGATTAGTTCCGGCTTTGATGAAGGTCCGCCTTCCGAAAAACAAAATGTGTTGTGATTGGTTAGCTGTCCCAGTGCGTTGTGATTGGCGAACAGCTTAGACGGTGTTTCAGTACTGCCCCGTCCCTTGCTCCTTCTTTCAACAAAAGCTTTTTGGCAAATCAGGCACTGTACTCCCTCATGTTGTGGAAGCTGTCTTCAGTAAAATGCGCAGCACACAATAGCAAATTGGGGTTATAATGCTCAGGAACAGAGTAAAAAAATAAGCGCAGCGTCGCGCCACATCTTTAAAATTTGAATACATTATTTTCTATGAGTGTAGGCACACCGGC
>NW_015506683.1:157920-160206 GCF_001515645.1 Sinocyclocheilus grahami
TCTGTCCGCGGCGCCCAGCTACGTCGTGTTATACTTGTAAGAATTGTTGTAGACATGCCGAAAATTTGACGTTACAGCACAGCAGCTCTTCTTCTTCGTTTTCTCTGATGCACTAACTCTGCAGCAGCACTTCTTCTTCATCGTCTCGTCTGATGCACTCACTCAACCAAGCGTTCTAACCACAACCTCGCCCCTCCCCACCCCCCAACTATTCGAATTTCTGTAGGCGGGAATTATTTTTAATGATATTCCAATGAGCCACTTTGTGATATCACAAAGCCCGGAAACCAACGCTGTAGTCCAAACAAGCCGTTCGTTGTAGTTCTTGAAAAGGGATTTTTAAAAAACGAAATATCTCCCTTTGGAGTGGACTTTGAAATTTGTAACTTTCTAGATCTTTTTTATGCCCAAACATACACACTACACACGGACTAAAATTAAAAAAGTGAAAAAGCATAATAGGGCCCCTTTAAAAGTATAAAAGGGCAATATACTCCCAAATAATATGCTTCCTGTTTGATGTGTTTTTGGAACCTATGATATTTTAATCTTTGCCTTATAACTTTTTCTTTTAGCAGATAAAGCATTTAATATGTGTGTAAGATATTTCATTCAAGCTTTCATTCAACACAGTTTAGTGTTGAATGAAAGCTTGTTTTATTTGCAGAACATTGGCGTGAATTAAGAAAATTATATTCGGCATCATTCTCTGGTGATAATACTTTTATAAGAAGTTATTAAAACTTGCAGAAATACTCCCCACGGGGAGCATGTGATTCATGCATGATAAAGGAACAGTATGGGGCGTGGTTAAGACCCTGCAACAACCTCCGATTGGAAGACCGCTCCATGGGATGGACCAAAATCAGCCTGCTTAAAACTGGACACAAAGCCTTCGTTTCACTGCTTGCTCTCTGGATCTTTGGCTGTTCCGCCTTATTGATTGCGCTACAAAGCGCTCACAGCCGTAAAACATCAGGCTAGTGATCCTCCAGAACTCCAAAACTTCGCGACTGCAGAAATCTTCAAAGCTTAGTCTTTGCAAACAGAATCTGAGAAGAACTTCCAGCACATCGTCACGTCACAAGGAAACCAAACCAACCAATCGCCGGAGGGCATCGCCAGAAATACATCAGACATCGACCGCATCAGCAGCCAATCCACAGCCCCGGGATTCCCTCAAGCAGCCATCCAGGAAGCCTGTTGTCAGCTGTCAACTTGAACGCAAGTAACAAACAAATCACAATTTCTTGCTGAACTGCCGCTGAATTGATTTTAAGCAGTAAAGATAAGCCAAGTCTCTGCTTTTATGAGTTTTCTCAGGTTGTAAAAAGAACTCGTAGAAAACGAGTATTAGAACTTTGGAAACTTCATGCAAAAGCAGCAACTCATTTCCTGAACCTTGTGTGTGTGTGTTTTAGCTTAGTTTAATGTGCCATAGAATAGCGAAAAAAACGTTTGTTTCATTTATAAAGAAGTATTGTCTTGCGTCGTGTATTTTAAAGTCAAACTTTGCCCAGATCCTTTGTTACCTTGCTCAAGATTAATAAGATTACCATTTTGTTTGTGTTGTCGTTGGCCACAAAGTAATATGAACAGAATTGTTAAGATATACTGATTTTAACGCTCGCTGGACGAACCGTTGATAAAGTATAAGCTCTAAATTTTGAATCAGATCAACTTGAAGAAATCAACATTGAATCTTTAAGAATCAATTCCCTAAAAGCTGAAATAAAAGCTAAATCCTTAAAGTACTACATATTATGGTGGAGAATAACTGCGGGCAAATTTGACTTAAAAATTCATAACACCAAGTCATTTTGTGTATTTGTTCTATTTTTAACCGGAAGAAATAGATCAGAGATAGAAGAACAGAGTTTTGTATGTTATTGTACCTGTTATTATGGCATGGCAGAGCGTTTTGGATGAATGAAGTGCAACGTGAGTTGTTGTTTAAAGAAGTGAACTGCAGTAAATAATTAACATTAAATGTTGTCTGCTAAAACAGATTAAGTCGCTTTAAAATAATAATAATAATAATAATTCATTACATTTATATAGCGCTTTTCTAGGCACTCAAAGCGCTTTACATTGTCAGGGGGTATCTCCTCATCCACCACCAGTGTGCATCATCCACCTGGATGATGCGACGGCAGCCATAGTGCGTCAGAACGCCCACCACACACCAGCTTATTGGTGGAGAGGAGACAGAGTGATGAAGCCAATCAGTAGATATGGGGATTGTTAGGAGGCCATGATGATCAGAGGCCAATGGGCAAATTTGGC
>NW_015506683.1:160428-170125 GCF_001515645.1 Sinocyclocheilus grahami
AACATCAGGCTAGTGATCCTCCAGAACTCCAAAACTTCGCGACTGCAGAAATCTTCAAAGCTTAGTCTTTGCAAACAGAATCTGAGAAGAACTTCCAGCACATCGTCACGTCACAAGGAAACCAAACCAACCAATCGCCGGAGGGCATCGCCAGAAATACATCAGACATCGACCGCATCAGCAGCCAATCCACAGCCCCGGGATTCCCTCAAGCAGCCATCCAGGAAGCCTGTTGTCAGCTGTCAACTTGAACGCAAGTAACAAACAAATCACAATTTCTTGCTGAACTGCCGCTGAATTGATTTTAAGCAGTAAAGATAAGCCAAGTCTCTGCTTTTATGAGTTTTCTCAGGTTGAATTTAAATCGAATATTAGAACTTTGGGAACTTCATGCAAACGCAGCAACTCATTTCCTGAACCTTTTGTGTGTATGTGTGTGTGTGTGTTTTTTAGCTTAGTTTAATGTGCCATAGAATAGTGAATAAACTTTTGTATCATTTATAAAGAAGTATTGACGTGTATTTTAAAGTCAAACTTTGCCCAGATCCTTTGTTACCTTGCTCAAAATTAATAAGATTACCATTTTGTTTGTGTTGTCGTTGGCCACGAAGTAATATGAACAGAATTGTTAAGATATACTGATTTTAACGCTCGCTGGACGAACCGTTGATAAAGTATAAGCTCTAAATTTTGAATCAGATCAACTTGAAGAAATCAACATTGAATCTTTAAGAATCAATTCCCTAAAAGCTGAAATAAAAGCTAAATCCTTAAAGTACTACATATTATGGTGGAGAATAACTGCGGGCAAATTTGACTTAAAAATTCATAACACCAAGTCATTTTGTGTATTTGTTCTATTTTTAACCGGAAGAAATAGATCAGAGATAGAAGAACAGAGTTTTGTATGTTATTGTACCTGTTATTATGGCATGGCAGAGCGTTTTGGATGAATGAAGTGCAACGTGAGTTGTTGTTTAAAGAAGTGAACTGCAGTAAATAATTAACATTAAATGTTGTCTGCTAAAACAGATTAAGTCGCTTTAAAATAATAATAATAATAATAATTCATTACATTTATATAGCGCTTTTCTAGGCACTCAAAGCGCTTTACATTGTCAGGGGGTATCTCCTCATCCACCACCAGTGTGCATCATCCACCTGGATGATGCGACGGCAGCCATAGTGCGTCAGAACGCCCACCACACACCAGCTTATTGGTGGAGAGGAGACAGAGTGATGAAGCCAATCAGTAGATATGGGGATTGTTAGGAGGCCATGATGATCAGAGGCCAATGGGCAAATTTGGCCAGGATGCCGAGGTCACACCTCTACTCTTTTCGAAAGACATCCTGGGATTTTTAATGACCACAGAGAGTCAGGACCTCGGTTTAACGTCTCATCCGAAGGACGGTGCTTGTTGACAGTATAGTGTCCCCGTCACTACACTGGGGCGTTAGGACCCACACAGACCACAGGGTGAGCACCCCCTGCTGGCCTCACTAACACCTCTTCCAGCAGCAACCTAGTTTTCCCAGGAGGTCTCCTATCCAGGTACTGACCAGGCTCAGCCCTGCTTAGCTTCAGTGGGTAACCAGTCTTGGGCTACAGGGTGATATGGCTGCCGGCTATTAAAAGGCGCACGAAAAGAGAAGTGAGCGGATTCCTCATTTTCTTCTTTTATAAGGCCTCATAGCTTGATTTGTTGGTGCGTGTTCCACTTCCAAATTCATCTATGCTATTAATTCTCCCCGGGTACCGAGCTTAGAGTAGCTAACTAATGCTTGAGGCCATTTAATTCACTAAAACTAGTGAACTTGAGACGCGGTGCTCAAAGAGAGTGTCCTAACGTTGTTTATGGGAGAATTGTGAAATCTTGATCAAGTAGAATTGTGGTTAAATCCACGTGTGTCTTTGTCTGTATAAATAGACTAACACAAAGTGCTTAGATCCGCCGAGATCTACAATAACGTTATTGTATTCATTGCAGAATATCTGTAGATTGATTTACCTCACTCTAATGAGTTGAGATTGTTCAGCGCTGTAAGATAAGAACCTCAATAGTGTTTTTTTTATCTCCTGTGATGTACTTAAACGGTGTATAACCATAGACTGTGTGTAACACATGCTAGCTTATTGCAGGGTACGTTGCCATAGTAACAGCCATAACCCGGAAGTTCTAAGAAACCTTTTCCGGGGTACCTTTCAAGTGCGCAAGCACAGTCCGCCAGAGCCATTTTTGAGTTGTTTGTAAACAAATAGCCTAGCATGAGCTAAGCTAACTGAAGCCAATGAGTTTGCATTGAAGCCTAGGCAAATCTATTAGCATAGAAGGCTAGCGGTTAGCACTTAGCATTTTGTAGCCTACTGGTTTGAATGCGGTGTATTTTGCAGTGTGTTTTGAAGTGTTGAAATGTAATCAGTTACATCTGAATTTTAAATCACACTAGTGGGATCTTCACGTAATTTTTATCTATTTTTTACACTTATTAATCTTATCTCTCTTCTACTCTCCTCCCATTGAAAAGAACGTTGACAGATGCAAACTTAATAAACCTTACTGCACGCGATTTTAACCAACCATCAGATTAGCGATCTCACAGTTAGTTTTAATCACGGTCGTTTAAAGGTTTGTCCTATCCCCTTCAGCTTGTTTACTATACCAGTTTAAACGCTGTTGTTTTATTAACAATTAATTATGGTTCTCGTCCTCATTACTTTAATGCTACGTTGTGATTGATTCCATAACTGCTCTTATAATTTTAGTGACATCAGCAGATATGATTAATTTGCTATCCTTAAGGATTTGAAACTGTTAATTTAATTTCATAATTAATTACAGATTTGAAATTTTAATTTAATTTCATAAATTAATTTCAGTTCCTGCTTCCACATAGCAACAATATTTACTGATTAATTTAATTATAATTGCTCTTATAATCTAATGACAACAACATTAGTATTTTTAATTATTAACTATCAATAATGCTCTGAAATTTTTATTTAATCTGTAGCTCATTAGGGTTTGGGTTACCCTGCTTCGAGATACTTACGGATTAATTTAATGGTAATTGCTCTTATAATTTGAATGACAAACATCATTGGGTTTTGATCATTAACTATCATTTTTGCCCTGAAATTTTAATTTCAGCACTGGTTAATTAGGGTTTGGACTTCCCTTCTTCAATGATACTTATTGAATTATAACTCAATTATAATTGCTCTTATCAATTTTAATGATGACATTATAACATTTTAATCATTAACTATCATTTCTAATTTGAAATTCTAATTTAAGTTGCAATAAAGTTTTGTTTCTAGCTGTTAGGCCTTATTTTCTCTCCTTCAGTTATTTAATTTCTCACCAAACCAATGGGAATAAAACATTAACCTTCCAATTAGCAAAACCCCAAAAGAAAGTTAGGGTTTCCTCAAAACTTAGGTCAGCTTGTTTTATCCTCTTAAAAAAGCAAAACCAAACCCCTAAGTGTATCGACTCAACAGCGCCACCACGCTGTCAACCTTGTTATTCGTTGTAACATTGGGAACTAATACTCACTCTCCTTCTTCTCTGTCTCTCTGCTGCTTCCTTCTAATTTGACTACTGCGATTTGCTGGGATTTTGACTGTGGAGAAATCATAAAGCAGAGAACTTTAGCAATTGAACAGGTATTTGTGAAACATGAGAACTTCAGTTCAAAATTGTCTTCCATTTACCTTCCACTCTCTTGCGAAACCCTACCCAGCCAAGTCTAAAGCAGGTCAACGAGAAGGTAGGCGTCGGCAAAATTTTAAACATACCCGAAGAAAACGAATTAGTTTATGGTGTCAATCTTGCCATTGAGAGACCAATACTGTCATTGCTGTTGTTTTCCTTCACCCCGGAGGAAATTTTAATAGCAATCACAGATTTTTTTTATTACAATCCTCGGTCCAGAAGCATCCAGCTATTACCTTGTTATTTGCTCTGTTGGTGTTCTTCTTTTCTTTCTCTGTTCTCTAGCTGTGCTACCTGTGTGTGTGCGCAATAATTTTCTACACAGAGACTACAAATTAGAAGCACGCCCACCAGAGGATCACAGTCGTAGAGAACCACACTCACCTGCTCATTACACACTCAACATCAGCACACACATTACATTGCACATTTACACCCCTGTTTGCTTGTTTGTTTTGTTTTTTTGTCCTCTTCAAGGTCTGTGTAAGTCCCAGTTCTAGATCTCCCTCACCGCGTCAAAACATGTCTCGCACAACAGACCCTGTTGGCCACTGGGATGACCTTGAGACATGGCTAAGTGTTGCAACAGACAGCCTCCTACCTAAGGCGGCTGAAACATCAGACACAGGACCAGCCTCATGAGACAAGACCCAAGTCAGAGCTACAGTCACAAAGAATTAGCCAAGATCACCGGCTCCTTAAGTCACACACTCATCGCCACCCTCAAGCTGAGTGACAGGCACACTGCACACCTCCAGCAGGAGCTTACACGCACACAACAACGCATCGAGCAGCTAGAACTGGAAGCTCTGGAATGACGGGAAGGGCCTGATGAGGTGGAACAAGGCACCGAGAAAGAGATCAACAGGCTAAAAGAGACCCTAGCAGCTACTAACCAAGAAATGGAACAAGTCAAGGCAGACTACGCTGATCGCTCTAACAAGTTACAGGATGCAGAACAGCTACTGGAAAATGCAAAGGCTGACTTCAGAGACAAGAACAGCAGAATCAAAGCCCTTGAAACTCACCTGGATGAGTCAAGAAATGAGATCAGCCGCCTAACACGACAGCTCGACTACATTAAAGAGGAATCTGATAGTTTCAGAGAGGAACTCAAACACGCCTACGAATTGCGCCGTGAGCCGTCGAGGACACGACGGGCACCAAACTCACCCCTGCCGAGCAGGACCGGGTCACCTGTTCCTGGACTGACGCATTCACCATTAACATTCACCAGCTCCCTCTGAAGAAATTTACCTCACGACAAAGCTATAATAACCTGCTCCAGCCAGCCACAGATCATCGCATGGCTTGGACCACAAATACCTCAACAAGCTCGCCAGGAACATTGGCAAATTCACCCCAAGTGTGTCAGGTAGCCAGGATGTCCAAGCTTATCTACAAGATATCGATTTCCATCTGGAAATGAGAGCTAACGTCACTGACAAAGATAGACTATTTGCTCCGAACAACCCTGAAGATAGACTATTTGCTCCGAACAGCCCTGAAGTGCGCAGCTTCCTGGACCGGCAGCCTGCTCACACAAAGACTGATTACCAACTGCTCCGAGAAGCCCTCATTAAAGAGTTTGCCGACCCTGAGTCCGAACAAGGACTAGTGGCTGCCCTGGAGACAAGACAAGGATGTCATGAACCTCCTCAAGCCTACTACAGCCGACTCAGACGAGCCTACTTCGGAACTCGCAACGAACCTGACATGGAGGACGACCTGAACTTCAAAACTCTCTTCCTAAGAACCCTCCATCCTGTCTCGCAATGCTCAGCAGTTGCGAGACTTGACGCAGAAAGCCTACGGCAAACAAAACATGGCCTCAGAAAAGGGCGCCAAAACCCCAGCAGTTCTTGACTTCAACACTCAAAGTCAAGGGCTGGCTCTAGAGGGCGCCCAACACCAAGACAGCGCCAAGCCGCCACCCAGAGAGTGGAATGCACCCTCGTCCAACAAAGAGCGGGACTCCCATGCTGGTACCCGACCTAAACAGAGGTATGACCGCTGGGATGGACCGCGTGGACGGCAACGCTCACCGGGACGTCACTGGGAGAAGTCATGGGACCAATCAAGGCCTCATGAGAATCATTGGAAGAGATCGTGGAACCAACTAAGCTCATTTGGAAACTCAAGAGGGAAAAGCTCGTGGGAATCCAATGGAAACTCCAAGGGAAAACGACAAACACACCCTGGAGCAATCAGCCCAAGGAATCGACGAAAGAATTCACAAAGATTCCTATCTGACCGAGCTCAAACTGAATCCACACAAGAACAAAAGACATCACCGTGTTTCGACTCACAAGAGCTGATGAAACTGATGATGAAAAAGTTCTTCCAATGAAAGGAGGAGGATCGGAAGTGGGCAAAGAAAGAGAAATCAGATTCAGCCTGACTAGCAGCCGGACGAGAAGGCAGCGACCAGCTGACCCAACCAGCCACAGAGAACAGCACTCCTTCACCTCACTCTCAGAGAACCGTAACCACCCTAACTTCAGACGGACAATAAATCCTACCTGAAAACCCAGCAACAGAGTTAGACATTAACTCAACACCTGATGCTCCAGATCACAGCAGTTATCTGACCGAGCTCAAACTGAATCCACACAAGAACAAAAGACATCACCGTGTTTCGACTCACAAGAGCTGATGAAACTGATGATGAAAAAGTTCTTCCAATGAAAGGAGGAGGATCGGAAGTGGGCAAAGAAAGAGAAATCAGATTCAGCCTGACTAGCAGCCGGACGAGAAGGCAGCGACCAGCTGACCCAACCAGCCACAGAGAACAGCACTCCTTCACCTCACTCTCAGAGAACCGTAACCACCCTAACTTCAGACGGACAATAAATCCTACCTGAAAACCCAGCAACAGAGTTAGACATTAACTCAACACCTGATGCTCCAGATCACAGCAGCGTCCAACAAACACCTGCTGACGAAACCACTCAAGTTCCTGAAAGTGCTGTCTTGGTTGTCTGCCACTCCTCCGAAGAACACCAGATCAATCCTGACATCCTACCCGTCTCATCCCAAACTCCAGTCCCTCAAATCCTGGGCGACCTCATTGAGAAAGGTATAGCAAGAAAGTTTTACCTCTCCATCATCATCGAACGCCACAAAGTCGAAGCTCTTCTCGACACAGGAGCCGACATCACCCTAATGTCGACCGAACTCCTTGAAGAAATCCAAGAGAGAACAAAGAGGTCTAACAGACCCGTCAAACTCCAAAGGTGCGAGCTGAACCTTCAAGCATATTCCCACACAGGCCTACAATTAAAACATATGGCCCCAATTCACCTAACTGTGGGACCAATGGACCTCGTTCACTTAGTATACGTTTCACCACTCAACACGTATCCACTCCTCATTGGAAAATACCTGCTTAATCGCTTTGAACCCTTAACAGACTTCAAGCACCTAAAGATATAGACGCAAATCCGTGAGCCTCTCCCCTTCCAGTCAGTAGACTCCAATGAATCGCAGTGTCAAGCCACAGACACCGCCACCCATTCACTGACTGATGATGCAATGTCAAAGCCAGGGCCAAGGCCAAGCTCAACTCCAAGCAGCAAGAATCTGGACCCTTTCCTCTGCTCACTGCAGGCACCTGACTCAGACTCTGGCCCCCTTCGAATCATGACTGACATAAATGTCCACGACATATCAGTGTCTGACGCAGCACTAGCCCTCTGGGCGGAGAACTCCGCTATCAGCCTGAAGCTTTTCAGAGCATTGAAACAAAGACAGCAGAGCCTCCCACACGTCTCAAGACACAACCGCTTCCCTCTCAGTTCCTGGTCGACAACCATGGCTACCTCCAAGATCATCAAATTAGTGGACATACGGACATGTGGACACACAATGGAACAACAGACACCTGAGTCACTACTTCCCCGTTGTCCCCAACCTACCTCATGACATCTACACTGGAGCAGACATCATGGTCCGGCTCAATGCCTGTGTGGACATCGTGAACGACGTCATATGGGCTCCCCTGTCGCGCCAACAGACCACTGCAGTCAACCACTGCCGGTGTCCAGAGAAAGCGTCTGCCGTTCAGAACTAACAGATGACACTCACCTCGCTGTCTACGTTATCTCAACACAGCCTGCGACAGAATCACCTACACAGGTGACTATCGGGGCCCAAGACCCCTCAAATGACTCAACTGCGGAGGAACCCTACGCCGGGTTCAATGCACAAATTCAACAGATCCTGAGTGAGGCTGATGCTCTCCACAATGAAGTGGATCGCCAAAGACTCAAAAGAGGTTCTGCACAAGTACAAGGTCTCCTTCGCAAAGGATTCCCTGGATTGTGGCCTGACCAACATCCACACGGTGCGCATTCTGACACACCCAAATGCGCCACCCACATTTGTGCGACAGTACAAGATTCCAATAGCGTCATATGAGCCAGTGCAAGAAATCATAGACTCCATGTTGGAAAAGGGGGTCATCCGCCCCTGTAACAGCACGTACTCTGCCCCGATATGGCCAGTTATAAAGCCCAATGGCAAATGGTGGCCCACCATTGACTATCGCAAATTAAACCAGCAAGTACCCTTATAGCGATGGCCTATGACTCAGTTGGACCAAGAGATTCCCAAAATCAAAGGCTCAACGATCCTTTCCATGCTGGACGTCGCCTCAGGATTTTGGACAATCCCTGTCCACCCTGATGACCAACACAAGCTGGCATTCACCTTTGGCAATCGACAATACACCTTCACACGGTGCCCCTTTGGCTATGCCAACTCACCAGCAGAATTCAACATTTTCCTGAACAAGGCATGCCCTGATGCCAGAACGAGAGGCAACCTTGTTTACGTGGATGATGTTCTTCTGAAAAGCTCAAATGTGGCAGACCACCTCGAAGAAATCGATCACGTCCTGAACCAGCTGGCAACGGCAGGAGCGAAAATTGCCCTCCACAAACGACAATGGTGTAAAACCAAAGTGAACTATGACGACCTGCTCGTCGGATGACACGGCATCGAACCACAGTCCAACCGCACCCAAGCAATGCAAAACATAAAGACTCCCACTAACATTTCTGAGCTGCAAAGCTTTCTGGGAGTGTGCAATTACTCACGACAGTTAATTGAAAACTACGCTGACATCGCATGACCACTTACCTCTCTCCTGAGAAAGGACGAGCCCTTCGTTTAGTCGGAAGCCCAGGACACAGCTATGAGCGAGCTCAAACAATGCCTGTGCTCCGCCCCATGCCTGGCCTACCCAGACCCAGGAAAGGAACTCTATCTGGACGCTGGATTCTCCAATCATTGCCTCAGCACAGGCCTGTACCAGCTCCACGACAAAGACAAGCGAGTGGTCGCTTATGCCAGCGAAACGCTGCTTCCCCCAGAATGCAAATACTCAGACTGCGAAAAAGCTTTGCTTTGCACTGTGTGGGCCATCCAGCGTTTCTCTAACTACATTGGAGCTCAGAAGGTTATCATTGAAACATGTCACAGCCAGTCACCTTCCTCAACAGCCAACGAATCAGGGATGGCATGGTAACCAACGCACACATAGCTACATGGTTAATGACAAGATGGCAAGATATGCCCAAAACCACAAATCATCTCTAGGAAACGGGCTAGCAGCCTCCCAGAACTGTTCAATGGACATGCTGCACACAGCAGCAGAACCCAAAGAACCTTCACAGCCGCAACTGACAAACCACAGGTACTTCGAGGAGAATGTGTGTGAAGGGATGACCACAGCATATGTCGATGGCTGCTCCTACAAGCAACAGGGCAACTTGAAAGCTGGAGCGGGAGTGGTCTGGCTAAACAATGCCCCTTGCCCGCCGCAACAATTCAAATTAGGCCCTCACTCATCGCAATATGCAGAAATAGCGGCCATCCTCATCACCCTACAATTTGCTGCATCCCACAACATCAAAGAACTCCTCATCTGTACCGACTCGAACTACCCCCGTCTAAGCTTCACATGCCATCTAGCTG
>NW_015506683.1:170177-171399 GCF_001515645.1 Sinocyclocheilus grahami
AGCTTCGAATCCGACACTGCAAACTATTGCAGCTCACCTTTCAGACCCATTAACTCATCCCATTTCCACCTCTGACCTAGCCACTTCCTAAGATCTCCACACACTCAACTCTATCAAGCACATGTTGCATCTCAAAGATGGTGTTCTCACATATGTCCCTGAGCCCCTCACTGCGCTAAAGCTCGTAGTCCCCCAGGGCCAAAGGGGGATGATGCTGACACACGCCCATGATTCACCATGCGCTGGACACCATGGCACCAAGGCCACCTACGAAATGCTCAAATAAGTAGTATACTGGCCTGGCATGCAGCAAGACGTGGCGGAGTACGTAAAAGGATGCCTGGTGTGTTGCCAGTTCCAACCGGCAAATCCAAACCACGAACACCACTGCAGCGGAAAGGAATGACCTTCCCACAGTCGGACCTCCAAGTAGATTAGGTAGGACCCCTACCACGGTCAACACGGGGTAACAAATACTTCCTCACCGTGGTTTGCGAATTCACAAAGTGGGTAGAGTGTCTCCCAGCTCCCAATGATACAACATAAACGACAGCCTGCCTTTTGATGAACCACATCTTCTCAAGGTTCGGACTGCCTTTAAGGGTCAACTCTGACCGAGGAAACCACTTCACTGCCGAAGTCAAGCAGGAAGTGTGGAAACTCCTGGGTATACAGGCCAAGCTCCATATAAGCCATCACCCAATTTCCTCAGGTCAAGTTGAACGAGGCAACAGGACAGTGGTCAGCATGTTGAAGAAGTACGTGTCCGCCAATCAAAAGGATTGGGATATTAAGCTTCATCTGGTACTGATGGCCGTCAGGGCCACCCCTCACCAGTCTACTGGATACCCCCATTCGAGATGATGACGGGGCAACAAATGACACTACCGCTACACCTGCTGTACCAACCTGGTGACATGAACCTCGTCACCGCCTACACCACTCACCAGTACCTGGAAGAGTTGCATCAGCACCTGAGAATGACTTTCGCCTTCGCACAACAACAACAACTCCAAAGAAGCGCGGAAGGTCGTAAAGCCTACTACGACCAAAAGGCCTCTCACAAGGAACTCAATGTCGGAGACAAAGTGTGGTACTACAGCTTCGCCCAACCAAGGCAGAACGCTCCCCATCGCCTGTCAAAGAAATTCCTACCTCACTGGACAGGACCCCATGAGATTGTGGACAAACTCTCACCTGTTGCCTATCGAATCAAAATCAG
>NW_015506683.1:171514-180420 GCF_001515645.1 Sinocyclocheilus grahami
GACAGGAAAAGGGGGAAGATCAAACCAACTGACACAGACCAACAATCCCATACTCTACACCACACTAACATAATTTCTGTAGTTCTAGAAAGACATTAGCTACCTTTCTTAAACATAACACCTACACACTCTCCTCCGCCACACTGCTAGGACCAACCTCTAGTAGAGAGGAGGTACTCCACACCCGTGACACTCGTTTGCTGTCTCACCTCATTCAGTGTCCGTGTGTCTGTTTGTTTTTTTTTTCTCTTTGTGTTTTTCTGTATAGCTATATGTTTAGCCGTCGTCAACCAAATTGAGGCAACCCAAGCCGAAATAGTCCGAAACCGATGGCTAGTCAACACCCCAGCGCGTACAGCTACCCTCACCTATGATCGACACGACACTGCCACTCGCATTATCCTGCCCAACCAAACTTTATGGATAAATGTCCCTAAGGGTGAATGCCGTCCAAGAGTCTTTCAACAAGTGCACGTCCGGCGTCCCGCACATGTTCCGATGTGATAAAACTGACCAAGAACCTGAGAACTCAACAAACCTGGTTGAGATTACGGCTATACCGCCTCATCGAACCTCTGACAATTAGAGCAATAAAAACGACCCAATTCTAGATAATCCTAAACAATGCACCCCTACATCACCTTAAGTGTTCCTTACCCAATTATCCCAAATTACCTAAGCCTTGCACCAGGATTCAGTCAGTGATGGAGATGTTGTTTGTGTCTTGTGTGTGCCTGTTCTTGCTCTCTCTGCCTCTTGTTCCAGTGCTCGCCGATGTTCGCACCGGGAACATCACCGAGCCAAAGGGGGATGTGTAGGATCTCTGTCCGAGAACAGACCCAAATAAACTATGGATTCACCACGTGAACTATTGCACAGACATATTCCAGGAGAATCTAAATATCCCCCCCCCCTCAACCATCATGAGGTCTAAACTAATCACCACATCACATGACGCCAATATTCTGGGTCGACTTCCTGTCAACCCTTGTCGTTATCTCCTCAGAAGAATTGGAAGAGTGATGAAAAGCTAATCCAATCAGGAGACAACAGAGATCTTTTGTATCAAGGACTAAAAAGTTATTTCACAACATATAGTTGAGAGATACCTTGTGATCGCACAATGTATGGAACTATTATATCCAACAGGAAAAGGACAAGTAAATTAACTGACGCCCTCAGGCCTGCAAACACAGGATCTATACGTGACTATCACATGACTCTTGACCACCTGGTTCCTGCCCTTCTGAAACCCAACTGACTCGCGTTCTTTTCTTACAACAAAAGAAACAGAACCTTGCATGACGATTTTAAAAGACAATCATTTAAAATAATTTAAAAGTATAAAAGGGCAATACACTCCCAAATAATATGCTTTCTGTTTGATGTGTTATTGGAACCTATGGTATTTTAATCTTTGCCTTATAACTTTTCCTTTTAGTCCTTTTTTCCTCTCTCTCTATGTTTTCCTTTCCCCTCTAGTCCCCTCACCAGGGAACTCCCTTAACCCAACTTTAAATCCAGGTCCCGAAATTAGGATTGACTCCTTTCACCAAAAAATTGCCGTAAATCGTTGTGAAAAGCCGTCGTCAACCAAATTGAGGCAACCCAAGCCGAAATAGTCCGAAACCGATGGCTAGTCAACACCCCAGCGCGTACAGCTACCCTCACCTATGATCGACACGACACTGCCACTCGCATTATCCTGCCCAACCAAACTTTATGGATAAATGTCCCTAAGGGTGAATGCCGTCCAAGAGTCTTTCAACAAGTGCACGTCCGGCGTCCCGCACATGTTCCGATGTGATAAAACTGACCAAGAACCTGAGAACTCAACAAACCTGGTTGAGATTACGGCTATACCGCCTCATCGAACCTCTGACAATTAGAGCAATAAAAACGACCCAATTCTAGATAATCCTAAACAATGCACCCCTACATCACCTTAAGTGTTCCTTACCCAATTATCCCAAATTACCTAAGCCTTGCACCAGGATTCAGTCAGTGATGGAGATGTTGTTTGTGTCTTGTGTGTGCCTGTTCTTGCTCTCTCTGCCTCTTGTTCCAGTGCTCGCCGATGTTCGCACCGGGAACATCACCGAGCCAAAGGGGGATGTGTAGGATCTCTGTCCGAGAACAGACCCAAATAAACTATGGATTCACCACGTGAACTATTGCACAGACATATTCCAGGAGAATCTAAATATCCCCCCCCCCTCAACCATCATGAGGTCTAAACTAATCACCACATCACATGACGCCAATATTCTGGGACGACTTCCTGTCAACCCTTGTCGTTATCTCCTCGGAAGAATCGGAAGAGTCTAATCCAATCAGGATACAACAGAGATCTTTTGTATCAAGGACTAAAGAGTTCTTTCACAACATATAGTTGAGAGATACCTCGTGATCGCTTATGCATGGAACCATTATATATGCACAGGAAATGGCTAATTTAATCACACCCTCCCGATATGCAAACACTTGATCTATACGTGACTATCACATGACTCTTGACCACCTGCTTCCTGCCCTTCTGAAACCCAACTGACTCGTGTTCTTTTCTTACAACAAAAGAAACAGTACCTTGCATGACGATTTTAAAAGACAATAATTTAAAATCATTTAAAAGTATAAAAGGGCAATATACTCCCAAATAATATGCTTTCTGTTTGATGTATTATTGGAACCTATGATATTTTAATCTTTGCCTTATAACTTTTCCTTTTAGCAGATAAAGCATTTAATATGTGTGTAAGATATGTGATGTTTAGTGTTGAATGAAAGCTTGTTTTATTTGCAGAACATTGGCGTTAATGAAAAAAAAATGATATTCGGCATCATTCTCTGGTGATAATAGTTATTCAAACTTGCAGAAATACTCCCCACGGGGAGCATGTGAGTCATGCATGATAAAGGAACAGTATGGGGCGTGGTTAAGACCCTGCAACAACCTCCGATTGGAAGACCACGCCATGGGATGGACCAAAATCAGCCTGCTTAAAACTGGACACAAAGCCTTCGTTTTGCTGCTTGCTCTCTGGATCTTTGGCTGTTCCGCCTTATTGATTGTGACCGTAACATCAGGCTAGTGATCCTCCAGAACTCCAAAACTTCGTCAAACTTCGTGACTGCAGAAATCTTCAAAGCTTAGTCTTTGCAAACAGAATCTGAGAAGAACTTCCAGTGCGTCGTCACGTCACAAGGAAACCAACCAATCGCCGGAGGGCATCCCCAGAAATACATCAGACATCGACCGCATTAGCAGCCAATCCGCAGCCCCGGGATTCCCTCAAGCAGCCATCCAGGAAGCCTGTTGTCAGCTGTCAACTTGAACGCAAGTAACAAACAAATCACCATTTCTTGCTGAACTGGCGCTGAATTGATTTTAAGCAGTAAAGATAAGCCAAGGCTCTGCTTTTATGAGTTTTCTGAGGTTGAATTTAAAGAACTCGTTGAAAACGAATATTAGAACTTTGGGAACTTCATGCAAACGCAGCAACTCATTTCCTGAACCTTTTGTGTGTATGTGTGTGTGTGTGTGTTTTAGCTTAGTTTAATGTGCCATAGAATAGCGAATAAACTTTTGTATAATTTATAAAGTATTGACTTGTGACGTGTATTTTAAAGTCAAACTTTACCCAGATCCTTTGTTACCTTGCTCAAAATTAATAAGATGACCATTTTGTTTGTGTTGTTGTTGGCCACGAAGTAATATGAACAGAATTGTTAAGATATACTGATTTTAACGCTCGCTGGACAAACCGTTGATAAAGTATAAGCTCTAAATTTTGAATCAGATCAATTTGAAGAAATCAACATCGAATCTTTAAGAATCGATTCCCTAAAAGCTGAAATAAAAGCTAAATCCTTAAAGTACTACAATTTGCATTTATTTACATGCATATATTTATATTCATATAATTTTTATTATAAATATGTGTGGAACGGTTCAACTTACTCACGGTTCGGTTTGTATCATGGTTTTAGAGTCACGGATTCGGTACTATTCGGTATGTGCTATGTTTAGGGAAAAACTATACGGTCAAATAAAAATAAAGAAAATAAGAATAATCTATCTAAAGTAATCAAATGTAAAATAGCATTGCATATTTTACTGTATAAATTAAAGATAAATGTTTATTAAAGTTACACAAGTTATTCAATCATGAGCAGTGAGTGATTTCCTTGTTGTTGCTGTATGATTAATATTAAGAAAGGGCTGTCACTTTAAGAGAATGCACTGATCCAGTGCACTGATACAGTATGTTCAGCCGGCTATGTCTGCTATAGGATATTTACCAAGACGTGCATTTTGACATTATTTTTTGCATGAATTTGTCGATTCAAACACAATACTTCAGAGAGAGCTTAATATTTACACGCATTCTGAGCCGCGGGTTCACACGCTTCAGATGAGTGCACGCACAAATATTCTCACTGCGCGCGCGAGCTCACGTCCTCTGGCTCTGAAATGTTTAAACTGGCAAGGCTTAAATAAGTTTCATTATTCATTATTATCAACGTGTGCTGTTCAGGTCTCACCTGTGCACGCGCGCTATCAGCACGATGACGGAATAAATGACTGCATTTTTACAGGCGAACCCTCCTCGAAACGCGATTGGACTAGTTTTATTGCGAAAACCTGGCAACCCTGTTCATAAGCGCCACCTGCTGTCAGAGAGTGCGTCTCATTTAGACCTGCTGTTTTTGTTTCGTGCAGATGTTTTATGTAGCAAATAAATAAATAACACCTAAAGTCAGACCATTCTGTTTTTGTTTTAAATACTGAAATTAATCGAAATCAAATAAAAAACAACTGCCCGTGCAGATCATGATTAAAATGCAGTGGTTGCCTCTAATTTCAAATGGCTAGATATTTTTGCTTAAAGCCAGTTTGTTTGTTATAAAGCAAATAGCCAATAAATAAATTTGCTTAAATATCAGTATCAGCCAATTTTCTAGTTAAAAAAAAGAAAGAAAAGAAAATAAATTCTGAATCCGCTATGATCGGCGCATCACTAATTAAAATACTAAGTAAAAGGCCTCAAATTTGAAGTACAATCTGGGATGTCTTTTTCTATCAATTCTTCAATAGGTAGATCAATAGGTCTTGTCTTTCATAAAGGCCGAGGCCAGGGATCTTGGGCCTAAAAAGGTTGGTGACCACTGCTCTAAAGAAACAGGATTCCCTAAATGATTGTCATTGATATCGTTATCGCAATAAATATCAGAAATGATTGTGATATATTTTTAAGCCCGTATCGCCCATCCCTACCGTGACGTCACCCGTAGATCTCCGAAGAGCGTTTTTGAAGCTCAAAGTGGGCGGAGTGGGCCGTCGCCATCTTGGCAGCGCGTCACCGTGCGTCACTCCCGGTCCCGGATATTCGAAAATGGGCAAAGAGGTGGGAACAGGTTGCTGAAACCATGCCCACCTAGCTCGACGGCGGTGACAGCAGCGGAAATCCACCTGTCACTCAAGTGGCCACGCCCTTAATTATGCAGCACTTTAAGGTTTAATATAATTTAAACAGTTGATGAATTACAATATGAAAAAAGCTCAAATATTACATGGATTTTCGAAGTTATTCGTGCAAGAGTCTTAGAGGAATGCGTAGCCACTTGGTTCCCTTCATCTCAACTCTCGTTCAGGATTTCTTCACAGGAAAACTCTAAAAGAAATGGATATGACAAAAAATGAAATTAATGAAACTGAACAGAGTAACATGCAGGTTGGAGATGGAAAAGCAATCATACAGTATTTTAAGTTCATTAACAGGGCCGCTGCTGGCCAAATGGGTGCCCTAAGCAGAATTGTATTATTGTGCCCCCTCCCTCAAATATTATGGAAGGAAAAAAAAATACTACTGTAGGGGTCAAAATAGAACTTTAATAAAATATAAAAGTAAATAAATAAATACATTGTAATTAAATTGTATTATTTTCAAATTACAAGGTAACACTTTACAATAAGGTTCATTAGTTAACTACATTAGTTAACATGAACTAATAATGAACTGCACTTATACAGCGTTTATTAATCTTTGTTTGGTTAGTTCATGTTAGTTTATACATTAATGTTTAACTAATGAACCTTATTGTAAAATGTTACCAATTACAATTGTAGCTCTAGACAGTTACCTATGGCTATGATTTTATTAATAAAGTTGACGGATTGATTTTATAGTCTCAAGCATTCAGAAATCACACAAAATAAAATGAAGCAGTTACTACGATAAATCCATGGTTAATTTTTGTAAGGGTTGTGATGTCCACGTGTTTTTTGTTGAAGAAATTATAGAGGCTGTAGCATTTCTATCGCAAAAAGGTGACCAAAATGTAAAGATTAAGTGGATATTTGAATTAAATGTGTTGTCAATATTAAACAAGGATTTGATCGTCCTGTAAGTATAACAGCAGGAATTACCAGGCCTTTGGCGCCCTTTACAGGCATTTGTAATGACATGTAGTCCTAATGTAGCCTACATAAATTGTTTATTTTGTATTACATTATGTATTTTATATCTTAATACTTCTTTGTAAACTATTATTTGAAGTAACAAGACCATGGTTAATTTGTGGTTACCATGGCTACAAGAACCATGATTTTTGGTTTTATTCATAGTAAAACCATATGGCTAATTTTCATAAGGGAACGTGGAAACTTTTAGATGCATTGGTGGTGGTGAAATTATTACCGACACGTTAAAAACACGTTATTAACGTCAACAGCCAAAAAAGTTTCACAGGATTATGAATGTACCTGAAAGTGATGCACGGGTTTTGTTTTCATCTTTTTTTTTTCTTTTTCTTTTCTCAGCACCAGATTGCTGATGTCTTTTCATGGGCATAGTTGTCTATCAATTATGATCATTTGCATTCAGCCGCAAACATGACGTGCGAGTGGTCGCGGGAGCGGATGTGGGAATGGCGCGTCACTGCCTACTGCATTCACCGTGAAATGCATTTATATATATAACCTATATATGGTCATGTTTATATTTTTGTGTATTTTGTGTAACATATGTATATGTTAATTTTAATATTAATATAGAACGACTTTTTTTTTTTTTTTTTTGAGCAACTGGGATGGTGCCCTCCTGGGAGTTGGTGCCCTACGCAAACTGCGTACTCTGCTTATAGGGAGAGGCGGTACTATTCATTAAATCAACTGCTATCCCTAATACTTTCCAATTCAAACAATTGTTTAAACCAGGGGTGTCCAAACTCGGTCCTGGAGGGCCGGTGTCCTGAAGAGTTTAGCTCCAACCCCAATTAATAGGCATACTAGAAACTTAAAGGCAGGTGTGTTGAGGCAAGTTGGAGCTAAACTCTGCAGGACACCGGCCCTCCAGGACCGAGTTTGGGCACTCCTGGTTTAAACATTGCTTAACTTACATTTCCAATGGTCTCCATTTGCACCTGTCATATGAGCTTGTCAGATCAACTATATTTTACAATATACTTCATTATTTTCAACTAAATAAACAGCAACACAACCAAATGCTTTATACACATTTCATAACATATGTGTTGCTTACTTCTGTATGAATTCCAGCGTAAGTGCCATCTCCTTTGGGTATTTGTAGCTCACAACTGCAACAGGGGAGGAGATGTGGTCATTAACTTCTTGAAAGACAGTGATCTTGAACTGCCCATCACCTTAAACAAAAAGACATTACAAAATTACCATATACATAACGACAAGCAGCTTTGAACACACCTTTGAAGCTGTGTTCAGCAGCCAACTTCACGTTGTTGTAAAAGTCAACAGAATAAATGACTCAATTACCATTTGCTTTTCAATATTTAACACTAATGTTAAATAAAAACAGTTAATAAAACGGAATACAAACCCATGATAAGAATGCAGGGGTTCTTGAGATTCAGAGTACAGCAGCAATTACGTCCTGTCATTAGAAAGAAAACAAAAGAAACACTATGAATGTCATGAACTGCTGTCCCTTTAAAACATGACACATCCGATCTACTCCCGTCTTTACGGTCAATTAAGACTTTTCAACTTATTTTAGACTGTGTTGTTTACGAGGTCACTCGCCAACAACGGTCATTTTGGCATAATGTCGTGTGCATTTGTCCATTACAGTGCGAAAGAGAACTCAATGCGCTGCTGGCGCGCTGTCTGATGTCTGATTCGTCAGATGCCCATGTTCACTCAGCCACTTCACAGACAGCCTGCTAGTAACATTACCAAATTTATTTCTCTTTTGCATGTTATGGTCCTTGTGTGTGTAAAACAAGACAATAAAAGGTCTAAACTTACCTCATTTGGCAGAAAAGGTGATAGTGTTATCCTTGAAGAATTCGCGTTGCCAGATCTTCACTTAGTTGTATCTTCATCTCTTTTAAATTAAAGGGGTCCTATTATGCTTTTTCACTTTTTCACCTTAAGTTAGTCTGTAATGTTGTTGTTTGAGCATAAAAAAAGATCTGCAAAATTACAAAGCTCAAAGTCCACTTCAAAACAAGATATTTTATTTAACAGAAATCACTTTTCAAAAACTACAACAAATGACTCGTTTGGACTACAACGCATATTTTCCAGGATTTGTGATATCACAAATATCAACGAATGGGACGAGACCTGGTTGAGCTGCACTAGAGAAGGCAACAAGTGTTATCACTAAGACGGAGACACGCTAGCGTGGTTACAATCATCCGGGTTTAAATTGCGCTCAAATTTATTTGATTTTGACGCAATATTTACACTGAAGCTTGCAGCAGACGGCTATGGTAAGGGGCATGACATTTCCCGACCAGGCGCCGAGTGCTGCCAATCACAACACACATTGGCCCAGCTAACCAATCACAGCACATTTCGTATTTCAGAAGGCGGGCCTTCATTTGATACAGGAACTATTCGAGCCGTTCATGCCAGACTG
>NW_015506683.1:181276-211963 GCF_001515645.1 Sinocyclocheilus grahami
GAATACAAACCCATGATAAGAATGCAGGGGTTCTTGAGATTCAGAGTACAGCAGCAATTACGTCCTGTCATTAGAAAGAAAACAAAAGAAACACTATGAATGTCATGAACTGCTGTCCCTTTAAAACATGACACATCCGATCTACTCCCGTCTTTACGGTCAATTAAGACTTTTCAACTTATTTTAGACTGTGTTGTTTACGAGGTCACTCGCCAACAACGGTCATTTTGGCATAATGTCGTGTGCATTTGTCCATTACAGTGCGAAAGAGAACTCAATGCGCTGCTGGCGCGCTGTCTGATGTCTGATTCGTCGGATGCCTGTGTTCACTCAGCCGCTTCACAGACAGCCTGCTAGTAACGTTACCGAATTGATTTCTCTTTTGCATGTTACCGTCCTTGTGTGTGTAAAACAAGACAATAAAAGGTCTAAACTTACCTCATTTGGCAGAAAAGGTGATAGTGTTATCCTTGAAGAATTCGCGTTGCCAGATCTTCACTTAGTTGTATCTTCATCTCTTTTAAATTAAAGGGGTCCTATTATGCTTTTTCACTTTTTCACCTTAAGTTAGTCTGTAATGTTGTTGTTTGAGCATAAAAAAAGATCTGCAAAATTACAAAGCTCAAAGTCCACTTCAAAACAAGATATTTTATTTAACAGAAATCACTTTTCAAAAACTACAACAAATGACTCGTTTGGACTACAACGCATATTTTCCAGGATTTGTGATATCACAAATATCAACGAATGGGACGAGACCTGGTTGAGCTGCACTAGAGAAGGCAACAAGTGTTATCACTAAGACGGAGACACGCTAGCGTGGTTACAATCATCCGGGTTTAAATTGCGCTCAAATTTATTTGATTTTGACGCAATATTTACACTGAAGCTTGCAGCAGACGGCTATGGTAAGGGGCATGACATTTCCCGACCAGGCGCCGAGTGCTGCCAATCACAACACACATTGGCCCAGCTAACCAATCACAGCACATTTCGTATTTCAGAAGGCGGGCCTTCATTTGATACAGGAACTATTCGAGCCGTTCATGCCAGACTGAGGAGAGAGGTGTTGTAATAATGTAAAATATGTGAAAAATAATGTGCTTTTCGAACAACTAAGTATGAGTGCCTGTTCTAGTACACCCCCAAAACAAAATCAAGACTTTGTAAAAGAGCATAATAGGACCCCTTTAATAAAGATGTAAATGGTCTCTCCTTTTCTCGACTATTCCTCTGTCAGCTTTTGCTGAAGGCATTAAACCAACTACGTTAGTTCTGCGCTTCAGATTTATCACAACTGCTTCTCTTCAGTAATGACAGATGCTTGAAACGATATGATCAGCACTAAACACAAGCATCAACAACAATTAAAAGTTAATAAACAATTAAAAGAGTAACTTCTGTAAGTAAGATGTGTGACGGTAAGCAAAAAATGTTGAATGTGACGGCTCCGACATTCATTTGCCAAACAAGCCAGACCTTAACTAAATTAATGTTACGTCAACAGTTTATGTGACATTTAACAACATAGTATATAATTTACCACGGAAGTGTAGAAACAGGTTCCCCAAATTCGAAAGCCAACTTTAAAATGAAACTTTGACCGGGAAGATCTCCGTGAGTAATGGCGCCTGCTCTTGTACTGTTTTCGTGCCGATAAGCGACCAAGGTTCTTGCTCCCACAATGCAAAGCGTAATTCAAAAATACGGGAAAACACATGTAAAAACCAAAAACGGAAAAATTACTTTAAATAATACGGTATATTGTACTGTATATTGACAGTTTTTTATTACAGTGTAATAAGCAAAAAGTTAATATTGAAAATTGGACCTGAAGTGTTACCCACTTTTCTATTCAAACCTTTAACCTAGACTTAGATTTTAATTTGCATTTCATTGTCACTTAAGAGTCTCAAGCTGGCCATTAATGCAGATCATAATGTCACAAACTCACCAGCCTGATCATTAACCAGAGGTTATCACGAATACTATTTATTAGATGACCATGCTTGCCATTATTTAAATACTAGTTCTGTTTAGTCCCCTACAGTAACTTATATCTCAACTTAACTAAAAGTTAAACAATAACCGGAAGTTATGGATATAACTATGAAATATGCCACCTCATGTTTGCTAATATTTCATTAGTATTTTTGTCTAGCCCGCCATAGTTTTACAACTGCATAACAACAAAAAAAATATAAGAGTAAAAGATGAAAATCAAAAATAAGAAAGATACATAATGGTGAGTGCATGGAAGATGGCTACAGAATCGCTTTGAGCCATTTACAACTTTTCTTTAAATACTCAGAGAGAGAGACAAAAGAAAAGGAAATACAATAAGGACAGTACTGAGGTGTGACCTACTCAACTTTGTGTCTCGCATGACGATGCAAAATTTTGCAAGAGAGAGTTCAAACATTAATGTCCAGAAAAGTTATTTGTTTTCTCAGAAGTGTAGCCCTCTTTGGATCTAGACATCTTGGCACCAGTCTTATGATGACAGCCTGGCTAAAGCAGGATTGGCTACCCCTTGATTAAATGCATTTAGACACAATAACCATAGCAGAAATGACCTAATGACCTAATCATTTAAAGATGAAAATATTATCACGAATACATTATACAAATCTGAAACTACAAATTATGAATATAAGTTCTAATGTCATGAAAACTATGTATAAGGCTGATAAAATTGCACGCTAATAACTCTTTTTAGCTGTTACAGCATCAAGCTCACAGTCTCCTCCACAGTCACCATCACAGTCATCACCTTCACGTCCTCCAGACTCTGGATCGCCATATCCAAACTCTGGATTGATGGTTCCTGTTGCTGCTGCAGTTGCTGGATCTCTGTTGACTGTTGCTTCAGTTGGGTTGATCTGGATCTGCAAAAAACACAGAAAAAGTGCAAAAAATCCAGAAGGCAAGTGTTACCTACTGCTGATATATATACTTTATAAATATACCTGAATAAAGCATTTTTATGAAGAAACTGATCTAAAATCTCAGATCTTGAGACTGATTATAATGCATCTATTCTTGTTGTTAGAAACAGTTCAGACTCGTGAGGAAGAGATCACTTACGCTGATCCAATATTCTACAAAAAAAATGTGCAAAAATCGGTAAGATCATTATAATGTCATCCGTGCCTTGCCCTTAAGTATTCACTTTGCTCCATAATTTTGCTCAAACTTTTTTCTTTCTAACAAAAATATAGTTTGAAATTATGTCACATAAATGTTACAGCATATTGAGATTTATAGTGACATTTACTACAAGAAACCCTGTGTGATTCTGAAGAACTCGAGGGAAACCGACTTCATACATCTACTGAAAAACTATTGCTTCACTAGTGTTTAAGTCATTTGTGCAAAAGAATGAAGAAGTTAGTTCAAGTTAGTTCTGTGAAAAGATTGCGCAGCACAGATGGTTAACATGAAAACAGAAAGCCCACTGCAAAATTATTTTTAGTGTGCAACAGTAAAGCTGACAAGACCACTATCATTAACAGAAAGCAAATATAGGTGCAAACTTTGTCACAGCAGTCGTGCTTCATATCTGCTCTTAATAGCAAGACTATTAAAATTCCCTTTATCAATACCACTAATGAATTCACAAAGCAATATTGCATTAATCCTATATCGTTATTAACAAAAATAATAATAAATGACTAAAACCTGCTAGTTTTTTTAACACTAGAACTGCACAACAACAACAAAAAAAGAGTTTAGCACTGAAAACCATTTTTACAAAAAAAACAAAAAAAAACAAGTATATGAAAGTTAAAAAAAAGTTGCAATTACATATAAAGTCTCAGTTGTAAGAACTAATTTTTTTGTTATTTTAAAGGTGCTTTACATTAAATTTCAAGACGTTTATTTAATTAGAGGAATAACCAGCATGAAAGATCAGAGGCGGATAAAACATAGACTGCAGGATCTCTAAACGTCAGATGTAGCGTAAAAAAAAAAACTTTTAACAGTTACTGTCACAGGTCAGTACATTTTTCTAAATGAGTGCAGTTAAACGGTCTCACTGGAAATGGAAAGAAAATATGCAAATATTTCGGCTGAGATAAGCAAGTAGGCTATGTGTGGGAGAATGAAAATGTGAGAAATAAGAAATAGAGAAGTCTGTGAAATAGCAAGGTTGTTACTCCTGTCTCCCAAGGAGACCGATAAATTTTGTGTAGGATAGCATTTACTGAAACAATCTGAATAATATGAATTAAATGGGACCCCTCAAGTGTATAAATCTGCAATAACATGCATATAGTTTTTTTTTTTTTTTTATAAGAATGCTGATAACAACCTCACCAAAAGTAAAGGCCTGTTCACACCAAGACAAATGTTAAGTACAAAAGTTCAATGGGATAAACATCTTATTTTTGTAATGAATTTTATTTACATTTTTAAATAAAACAGAGGTGTTCTAATCTGTTTTATATCGCAATACAAAGATTATTATTATTTATTTATTTTTTGCCCTGCTGTTACTTGAAACTGTGAGTTGGTTGCTGTTCATGTACTTTTTTTTTACTTCATTTTAGGTGTAAGAAATGGAAAGTTGTGCAGCGCTGCTTTGTGTACCGGAGTAACCGGGAAATTTCTGCTTTTCCATAAGCACCACCTACTGTCAGCGAGTGAATTTGCATTTTCATTTAGGCCTTCTGCTGTCTTTTACGCATTTGTTTGAACAAATGTGTCTACAGGGGCTTCTAGAAAGCAAGATCATGCTCAGTTGATTTTGTAATAATAGCATATTAACAAAAATATTGGCGAAAATCAGATGAACATTCATATTGTGTGGACAGGCCTTTATATGTTATCAAGCACAAAGCCTACAGAAAAACAATATCTGTCATTGAAAATCAATATATGACCTTTCAAACTGTTATTAACAAGCAGGGCATTAATAATGGTTGACTCTTTTCTTATCTCATGGGCATATGTCTCTTTGTGTCTTCTGTCTTTGTGTTTTCCTGCAGGAGGATGAGGTGGTGTATGCAGGTGTCGTCACGAGACGTTGAACCAGTTCCTCTTTAATGATGCAATGATCACAGTCAGTACGGTTTACATGCACGCAGTGGTGACAAAACTGTTAAACATGCAGTAGTGGAATGTTTACATGATGTTTCATGGCAAAAAAACAAAACTTAATAAGCTGTTAAGAGTGCATGTAAACAGCATCACTGACTGTCACTCTGAACATTTATATTACCTTTATTTCAAATGTTTTTATTTATCTTGTGTGTACCGTATTTTCCAGAAAATTGTTGACCCTGAAGTCACACCATGTCAATATAATAATAATAATAATAATGTTGTCTGTGTGTAAATCAAATACATTCAGAAATGTTAAATACTTAATAAATAATTAAACGCTTACAAACTTGATATAGTAGCAGTGAAAAATATAGCCTACATAAAACAAATCATATAGCCATTTATTAAAAACAACATTTATTATAAACACCAAGCCTAAACAAATTTAAAGTGAATTACTGGCATGTGAGAAATGTGCTATAAAAATAAACTTGATGTGATATACCTTACCTGCATTAAATTTAAACGCGAGACATAAAAACCTAAACCCATGGGGTAATCTGTACAAATGGACAGACTAGTTATGTTAATGTGTAATTCACCAACATTTGCGTTAACTGATATTCACTGGCATTTAAGGATGCAAATATTAAATAATAATAATTAATAATTAAAAATAATGTTTGTAGTATAAATAACTCCAAAGCACACACACACACACACACACACACACACACACACACACACACACACACACACACACACACACAAAGGACAGAGTGTTAAGATTTGAGTGAGGATTTGGGAAGAGAAACAAGAGGTTTCATGTGTAGACCAGTGGAATAACTTATGGAATATTGTTAAAATTGTGAAAAATAAAATGAGCAGGTTACAAAACAGAATTCAAAGCTGATCTGGCTTAATCCACATTTATTGGCTCACGTACCTCTATCATTCAGCACAAATGCATTTTTGCAAGTTTCTAGTTTTGCGATGTAACATTTGCTAATCTATTATTTATTGTAAATATATACTGTACAGTTTTATGTAGGGATGCACCGATACCACTTTTTCCAGTACTCGCCCGATACCGATACTTTTATTTTTGGTACTTGCCGATACCGAGTACCGACACAAATATTTTTATTGCATTTGTAAATTTTTTAAATATTGTGTACAGAAACCAAAAGAGTATGTATAATGTATTTTGATTGATTTGATTATTGTGATGCATGTTTCAAAAGTTCAAAAATATTCACATACAGAAAAGGCTAAGCATCATGGGGCATTAACCAGATTTTATTCAATATTTTATTCAAGTAACTCTGAGTTTATAATCAAAGGGTTTTTACAGATTATGTGCATTTATAATCTATATATAATGTCCTCTGAGCTTTTAAGAACTCAGCAATCCCATAATTCATCTACATGTAACAGACATTTGCATACATTTAAAATTTAGCACACATTCTGGCAAAAAGCACAAAGTTACATATAAAATCAGGGCTCGCAAAATCGCTACCAAAATGTATCACTGCCCTGCCCAACAGGCTATCCTGAATAGTGATATAATTTCATCCTTGATTCACATTGTTCACTCGCTTGTAGGGGTGAAACGGATTGTAGTTGATCATTTGCACGTGTTGCCAATTTAAACATTAAAGCATTTTAGACCACTTAAGCACATGAAGAGGCGAAGGAGAATTCAATTCAAGCTAACAGAGAATTGATTCACGTCTCCTTGAGCTTGAACGGATACATTTACACAAAATTATCTCAAAATCTCAAAAAATCTCTGCAAGTATTCTCATAAACAAAGTCAGTTATTTCTTACGTGAATGTAAACAGTGGAGAAGGAAATCGCATGTGTATCATAATATTGGATCTGTGCAATCGGTCTTAAAGAGACAGCTGCCTATAAAAACCTGCTGGTGTCTGTGTCATTACTGTTAGGGCCAGATTTACTGAAGAGGGCATATTAGTGTTATAGGGCAAATTCCATAAAAGCACCGATGGGAGGGGAAAATTCTGTGCATGATTTACTGACAATGCACAAATTAAAGAACACGGATGCAGCCAGATCATTTCCATAATGACCAACGCAATTTACCAAGAGCAGCGCAAATTAGCCCCTGCTTTAATACATGCTTTTTTGGGGGTGTTAAATAATGATGAGCGCAAACGTTAATAAATCGCGTTGCGTGATTCATTTGAATACTCTTCTCCCATAAATTTAGCATCTGAAAGGGAAACTCCTACAAATGCATATTCAATAAGGTCAGGCACAAAAATAACTGTGTCCATGTCTTTTCAGTGCTAATTCTTGACTGCGTCTTTAGTAAATCCTGACAGTACTATTTTAATGTACATATTTATGTATGTATTTGAACGTAGCCCTATAGCATATCTCATTTGAACAGTGAAGTGGGACACAATGTTAGTGCCTTACAGTATTTCGGTATGGAGAAGGTACAAAAACCGTCAAGGGGGGAGATTTTGAGAGGAAACTTTTACAAAGGGAATGTTTTTGGATTTATACGCTAAATACGTTGTCACCTTTGGGTTGAATGAAGAATTTGATTTTAGGCCTTTTCTATAGGATTGTGTGTATTTCTTCATCTGTTTTCAGTATTGTTTGAATATTTTGAGTGATTGATCTGTATTTGACCTGTATTGATTTGTATGTTTAATCGAGTTACGTTTTTTTTCTCTCTCTCTCTCTCTTCCTCTCCCTTTCTCGCTCTCTTTCCTTTTCTCTCTCTCCCTTGCCCTTTCTCTCTCTGTCTTTCCTTTTTTTTGTGGAGTACACCTAAATAATGATTGAACGCGTCTAATTAGGATGACCACCTGTTCCATATAAAGAGTTGTACCTCAGTTCACGTAATTTGTGCCTGATGAAGACCTGATGGTCTATGGAGTTGCAGCAATAAACATTTATTATGGAGCAGTTATATCAGTGTGCGGACAATAAGTTTTGTTCTTTTGCTATAGTACTATTTTAATGCCAAAATACGGTTTGCACTGGCACAAGCTGTTAGTAAATCTGGCCCTAAATAATCAAACAACAAAACCCATTATTATCACTTAATTATTACATTTCTGTACCTGAAAACTAATGTTAGACCTTATTTTATTTGTAACTTTGCTTTATTTTATTTATTTATGCTTGAAGTTTGTTTATTTGTTACTATTTTATTACTGATGGTTCACTTGTCTTTAAAAATGTTTAAAATGCTTCACTTGTTTTTGTCCTTGAAATTGACAGACCAACATTAAGCTCTTCACAAAAGCGATATGTGGACATGTGTGTGATAACGAGATCAGTGGAAACTTCTCAGAAATAACTAAGTGTTGCTGGAGCTGGAAATAACTTCTGCTGAATCTAACACGTCTTATCTGCAGGGTCACTGCATTAGTATTAATAAGGTAATGAATATATAGAGCAATGTATGCCACTAAATATCAATCTTATATTTCAGATACACATAGTATATGATGTATTTTTTTTATATTTCACATTCACACAGTAAGATCTCACAGAAAGTATGCTTTTGTCAAACATTTGGCATTCTTTACTTATTTTGCAGTAAGACTTTGTTTCTCAGAAAGAGGAAGTGAAATTGTGGAAGTTCTTCAGCCTCAAGAGATTCACAGAAAAACACGCTCACACTATTCACGCCTCAAGACATGCACACAACCACAAACGTCCAGTAATAGCCACATTCTCATGCACAAACTCTCTACCCACAACAGAAAAAAAACACATTTCTTTCCATAACTAAAAACGAGGCCTTCTGGGGTTTGAGTCTGTAGAGTACAATATTGTGAAAATACACCAAAAACATCTGTTTGCTGCTAATATTTATAATGACATTTAATGTGTATTGTCACTCTTCAGATTTTCTTGCTCAAGTTTTATATGTATTGACCAGTGATTTGTAATCTGAATGCACTGAGGAGAATGAGCTGCGAGAACATATAAAATGGCTGTTCAACATCAACTGGGATTTCCTTAACATACATAGAGTAAAACTAAAAATACTTGTGGACAAATATCTGAGTGAGGTTCCCATGTGAGCTCTCACATCAGTACATTTTGGTAATATATTGTAAAGTTTAGATTTTCAGGGCTCACAAAATTTCTAAATCCTTGGTTAACCTTCGGACAGGCATTTTTCAGATATTAGTAGCCCAAAATGAATTTAACAGTGGTGGACGAAGTACACAAATCAAGTATTTGAGTAAAAGTACAGATACGTATGATAAAATATTACTCCAGTAAAAGTACTCCTTTTTCAAAGTACAAAAGCACTCGATTTTTTGTGTACTTAATTAAAAAAGTACTGATGATAGTACTGAGTACTTTATTTAGCAATTTTATATAGGCTACTTAATTGAATTTTATATTAGCACATATTTTTTATAATCCTACTGCTTAAAATACCTGGGATTTTCCCAAAATAACCACTATATGGAGTCAAGATATATTTTTGTTGTTGATATGGACTACGTTGACGAGAGTGAGGTAGTAATGTTCAAGCTGTGAAGCTTACACTGCGATGTACCTGAGAGAAAACAGATCTGACCATCTGATTTTCACCAGTAAGAAAAAAGTGTTTTAAAGCTTGTTGTTTTGCAAAACATCACAGTTATATATGACATGAGAGTAAGGCCTGAAGTTAGGAAGAACATCTTAAGGAAAATATTATTATATTTTCATAATTATTTTTTTCTTCTCAAACCTTGTCTGTGGTGTAAAAACACCCCTGGCCAAATGCCCCCAGAGGGTTTTCCAATTTGATAATTACTGTAGTTACCATGTTCTGAACATCACATCCTTTCTTTTTCCCTCAGATGTAATCTATCTAGGTGGTTGAATAAAAATATTTGGACTTTATATCTAAAAATTACCTCAACTTAGCACCAGCAAGCTTGTTAGCTAGACAGTTAGCATCAGCTAACAATATTTACTTATTTTCAGTATGGTTATGAATAAACATGCATATCTGTGTACTCGCTAGTTGATCCAAACAATATAAAAATTTATACTGTTGATAAACAATATAAAAACAGACGTCATATAGGGCTAAATGCGTAGCATTTTAATAAAACTGTTAACGTTACGGCAGCGGGGAATATGAACGCGCATTAATTATTTTATTTCGTTTTATTTTAAACCTAAAATAGAAACACTGATGTTGATGTGTCTGCATTCAATAATTTCAGTGGGCTTAAATAGATCACCCTTTACAGCAGATTTAGTTCACAAACAACTGACAGTTTTGACCTAAATATGATTTTCAGTTACAATAATTAATCCTAAGATTCGACATTAGTTAATTTTAGCAGCATCAGACGCGCGTGCGCTCACAAGATCTCCCGGTTCTTACTTGTGTGAATACAGTTCACTGGAGACTCGCACTAAACGGTTCATTTGAATCAGTGAGTTGTCGACTCGAGAACAGCTCCAATCGGATCATTCTAATCCGTCAATGAATCGTTTGGTGCGATTTGCGGACCGATTTAAAAGGTTCATTGAAAATAATCAGTTCTTTCTTGAATCAGACACCGCTTCTGCGGCTCGGAGCATGTGATATATTATAAGGAGTAACGATATGTTTTATGAAATGTAGTGAAGTAAAAAGTACGATCTTATGCTTTGGAATGTAGTGAAGTAAACGTTACTCAAAATAAAACGACTCCAAAGTAGTACAGATACTTGAAAAATGTACTTAAGTACAGTAACGAAGTAAAGCTACTCCGTTACTGTCCACCACTGGAATTTAACTAGCCAGAATAAAAGAGACATGAGCTGAAATTCACTGCGGACAAATCAGCATGATCAAAAACTTCTGTGATTGTATTTTTCCTTCAAATAACAAGTCAAGAGAGTAGGGGTGCAACAGACCACACAACTCAAAACTTGTAGCATAATTAATACAAGTTAAAAATAAAAGCATTGCAATGCATGATTTACTGCAAGCTGTAAATACGCAGTAATGATTTACTGCAATTTATGTGTATTATGCATAAGTGATCTATTTTGGGAAGTCATAACATTTTTTAATCAATAGTTTGTTAAACAAGGACTTTTCCAGTAACTTTTTTTTAACAAGCAATGCAGCATGACAAACAGCAATAACCATTGCTATGTCATGTGATTGACTGCTGATGGAAGTTTTAAGATAAGAGAGATCTATGAAAATCAAATGTCCAATTTACATTATAAAGAGCCTCCCAGGGCCGGACTGGGACACAATTTCATGCTGGGAAATCTCACACTCATCCAGGCCACACAGAAAAAAAGTACCCTATTGTTTGTATGGCCATCACATTAAAAGGTCTAAATCCTTAGTTTGGGGCATTGGAAAATAATTAAAGGTTCTCTCTTGCACTGCACCTTCACTTCCCTTTTCTTCATTTTCCCCAATATCTCTGACCCAGCCCCCCCACCCCCATGTTTTCTTACCTGTCACTTCTTCACCAGCAGGTCTACTGTTATGAACAGAACTGTGTCCACCTTGTTGAAAACAACCACCTCATCTCAATTTGTTACCACATAATGTTATTTGTCTTAAAGGGTTAGTTCACCCAAAAATGAAAATTAGGCTGTGTTTTACTCACCCCCGATGCATCCTAGGTGTATATGACTTTCTTCTTTCAGACGAATCCAGTTGGAGTTATATTAAAAATTGTCTTTGATCTTTCAAGCTCTATCGCTACACTCAGCGGGTGTTGCATTGCTTCAGTCCAAAAGATGTGAAATAAAAAGTACCCTTCCATAAAAAAAATTGTCTCACACGGCTCCGGGGAGTGAACAAAGGCCTCCTTTAGCGAATCGATGCGTTTTTGTAAGAAATATATCCATATTCAAAACGTAATATCACTTGAATCTAGCTTACGTTCACTGTTGTAAACGGAAGCAGTTCCGGGGTAATGACGTATGAGGTCAGCTTTGCGCATGCGCCGGTGAGTCTCGTTCATTCAATTTACTAATTTTTTTAAGGTAAGTGGTTGCAATCAATTTATTTTAGCTACATTTAAATAAACAAATTGAGTTGACTAACTTTCAACATTTTTTTTATTTAAAAAAAAAGTAGCTAAAATAAAATGTTTTTTTAAAGAAGTCTCTTCTGCTCACCAAGCCTGCATTTATTTGATCCAAAATACAGCAAGAGTAGTAAGTGAGCATGATTTCACCAAGTAAAACATGTTCCTGGATCAACATCCTTGTTGATCCTGGAACAACATTTCAATCAACCAATCAGAATTGAGGGATAACTTTTCAGGAAATATCTGTTTTAGGCTTACAATCAGGGTTAGGTGCTTCCCTTGGTAATCAGCTATCATTTCACATTGATTTTAGGAATAAATTATGGGTATGTTTAGGTTTAGGGGTAGGGATTGGGTTAAGTCTATATTTTTGGACAGTAATGTTAATCCAGGATCAACAAATGATGTTGATCCAGGAACATATCTTACTTGGCAAAATCACAGTGACCAGAGTAGTAATATTGTGAAATATGTTTACTATTTAAAATAACTGCTTTCGATTTGAATATATTTTAAAAGGTAATTTATTTCTGTGATCAAAACGCTGAATTTTCAGCATCATTACTCCAGTGTTCAGTGCCACGTGATCCTTCAGAAATTCCATTCTAATGCTGATTTGCTGTTCAAGAAACATTTTTATTATTATTATTATCAATATTTAAAACAGTCGAGTACATCAGGATTTTTTGATGAATAGAAAGATCCAAAGATCAGCATTTATCTGAAATGAAAAGCTTTTGTAACATTATACATGCACTATACCAAAAGCTTGGAGTCAGGTGAATTATAAAAAATTATATTACTTTTATTTAGCAAGGACGCTTTAAATTGATCAATGATAAAGACATTAATAATGTTACAAAAGACTTCTATTTCAGATAAATGCTTTCTATTCATCAAAGAAACCTGAAAAAAATCGACTCTGTTTTCAACATAATAATAATAATAAATGTTTCTTGAGCAGCAAATTAGCATATTAGAATGATTTCTGAAGGATCATGTGACACTGAAGACTGGAGTAATGATGCTGAAAATTCAGCTTCGAAATCACAGGAATAAATTACATTTTAACATTTTTTAAAACATTACCAGTCGAAAGATTTTGATCAGTAAGATTTTTAGTGTATTAAAACACATTTTCTAAAGTGCCTAAATGTCAAAATTTGTACAATATATTTGTTGAAAAATTCTAATACTTAACCCACTATTGAGTTATTAGGCTGTGACTCGTTATTTTTGTGTTGCTGTCTGCTCTAGCTCCCGCCCTCTCAATAAATCCACGTGAATATCGGTCTCTGCTAAACTTTGCAAATGTAACTTTACAATCGATATTGATGTCCTTTAGCACAGTATTCTGAATGATGATAATAGGGTGCTAGTACTGATACTAGCAGTTTAATACTCAACTATACGTTAATAAAGACAAAACTATCTAGCATATTTACAGATGAAACTGACCTGCACAGGTCAGTAATTTCGCTACATTTCACTGCTTCTTCTGTTCGTTTTCTCTCTTTCATCGAGCGCTGACAGTCAAGACTAACCGATTTATGATTTATTATCGATTTATTATCGATTTATTATTGAATGAAAAAATCGGAAATGATCACTTTGGTACATTGAGAAGGCATAAATATAAAATATTGATAATAATAATAATAATAATAATAACAAAAAAAATAAAAAATAAAAATAAGCGCCAAATCAGCCGCCAGGCCACCGGGGATTCTCCCAGTGCTCTCGATGGTCAGTCGGGCCTGGAGCCTCCTATTATTGAACATCCATCAATGGAAAGAGATGGTTTCTGTCTGCAAAATGGTATAATTATAGTATCTGACCACAGGGGCTAACAAGGTCATGCTAACCAGGGCTGCGTTCAGCCCCGACAAAAACGGTGCAAAACGTTTTTTAAACAGAACAGAGTGTTTAACACACCACCGTTTCCGATGACGCAAGAGTTGCAACTATGGCAGCTGAGAAGGCCATTCTTTGTGTTCTTTTTGAAGAATTTTTGGAGCCTGGAGAACATCCCAATCAAGTGAAGAGATTTGTGAAACTGTGGTTCCTAATTATTGTGATCCATCATTTGCCTCACATTTCAGGATGAAAATACAAACATTTCAGGTGAAGGATAAACCACTTCTTACCTCTGAGACTGTGTTATGATCTATATGACCTTATTATTTTTATTGTGAGTATTAGGCTTATCATTATTGCTGATCACTGTTGTTGTGCTATTGTAATATTGTAATATTTACCATTATATAATCGGAGGGGTACAAAAAAGTTTATGAAAGTGTCACTCCATAATACAATAGCAAAATATATAAATATGTATAGTATTTTTATGTTACATTAATCAGTGTCTAGCACACCTTCCTAAGGAAAGGATATGGACCAGAAGACATTGCAATTACTAAATGATATTTAGACAGACTTAAAGTTGTTCCAGATCTATACTTGTGCTCTTATTATTTCAGTTATTTTGCCTTTAATGTAAATAAACATGTGCAAACAATATACTTGCTCTTATAAATATGTATAGTATTTTTATGTTACATTAATCAGTGTCTAGCACACCTTCCTAAGGAAAGGATATGGACCAGAAGACATTGCAATTACTAAATGATATTTAGACAGACTTAAAGTTAAGTTCCAGATCCATACATGTGCTCTTATTATTTCAGTTATTTTGCCTTTAATGTAAATAAACATGTGCAAACAATATACTTGCTCTTGTCAATTTATTTGGATGTTAATTACATTGTGCAAGCTGTCTCTTTAATGCCGCGTGGGTTATATACATGTTGCTGCTGATTGGGCTGACATGTTTGACACACACCCACCAAACAAGAGAAAACGCATCCCAAACGGCACACCGTTTCCGGGAAACATGTCGTTCAAACCGGAAAACCCTGAGCCCCTGGAACTAGAGGGTAAAAATATAATTGGCTTACACTGTTATACTAGCGCTCACTAGTGTTCACAACAAGATTTTTTTCTCTAAAATAACTCTGCAGTTAACAAATAGAGGGAGCTATAAATAGATGTCACAGTAGAGCTGCAAAATAATGAGTGTGAATACAACTGTAGGAAAATGAATACAAATAGGCCTATTTAAATGAAAGAAGAAAGAAAAAAAGCTGATTAATCACTATACATATTTTCTTGTAGATATATAAAAAATAAAAAAAAATCCAAAATAAACAAAAATATGCTCAACTCAATAAAAAACCTTCTTTATCACTGACAGGATATGTTTCAAATGACTGTAGATAAGCCTAAAGAGGTCACTTCCGGTTCTGTATGTTCTATGACATTTCTAGTGAGAAACTGCTCCAAACGATACAGTGCGTCAGAGCCTAATGAATCATTCAGACTGAATCGCGAATTGATTCAAACCGTTCTGCTATTTGGCCAATTCATTGAAGAAAACCGACTCAAAAGAATGATTCATTCACGAATCTGATTGATTCTAAACAGTCGACATTAAATACTGGACACATTATTTGATTGCAGAAATCCTATTAAATTTGTATATAAAGATTTATATAGAAATTAATGCTGGTGACAGACAGCGTGTGATTTGCAGTCCAGTTTACAGTGCATTTTTCAGAAAACATTAATAAAACCAGTTTATTGCTATTTACACAAGTTTATAAATCTATTCTTACATGAACTGCCTTCAAGTGATTTACGTAAGAACCGTTACAAAACATTAAAATTCTGCGCTTCACAACGCCAAAAAAGTATATATAAAAATGTTTGCTAAAGAAAATCTCACCTTAAGGGGATCCTGATGCCGTCAAATTCCTGAAACTGATTTGTGAAGGCCTGGCGAAGAACCCTCCTTCACCAGACCTGTGTGCTGAGGGTTCATTGATTTCCTCTGCGGTTACTGTGATTTGCTGTGTGGTTGCTACATCTATATTGCTCGGGGTCCAAGTCGATGACTTTATCATCGAGACTGTGGGAATTTTTCACCTGTTTTACCGTTCAGGTGAAAAACGTAAACGGGATCACGTTGTAGGCTACAATAAAAGAGCATGCTATTATAACTGAAATATTAATTACAGATGTAAGGTTAATCTACGTTCCTCAGAAAGTGATACTTCCCAACGTCTACAAAGAAAACGTGCAACATAACGCCACTTAATTCAAATTTAACTCAACTCAAGCGGAAGTCCATAACTTCAACGTTGCAGACAGAGATGCGCATGCGAGGTCGTCACGGTATTGGCGGGTGGTGACACTGGGTTGTGACTGAGGCCAAGATGGACGGAAGTGGAGTAGAGTCCGGAAGTGATCTGGATTTGGAGGATGTAGATGGCGGGGGAAATGAAAGAAACAAAAGTAGTAAGTGGACTTTAGTAGAAAATTATTATTATTATTTTTTTCGTTAATTTTATTTTTTTATTTTTTTAATTTTATTTTATTTTTTTTAATTTTATTATTATTATTATTATTATTTTTTTTATTATTATATTAGTAGTATATAATATGGTCGTTCATCGAGGCCTCACACTCCATCCCAGTAGGTGCCGGAAATGCACCTTAAGCTGGTTTGCCAACCGCCATTAAACACAAAAGAAGAAGAAGAAGAAGAAGAGATGCGCATGCGTGTGACGTCGCGAACATGGCGGCACGCAGCGAGATGTGAAACACATGATATGCATTCACTTCTAAACTAGTAAATATGACCCTACATTATATTAAAACCTCCCAGTAAACGTTTGCGGAATCGACTGTGCTAAATTACCTCCTCTGTAACGGTACACACCCAATTCAGTTGCTAGGACAATTTGTGTTTGACAGCGAACAACCGTAAAGCTGGCATGTTTTTAATTATACGACATCGGGAAAAGGACTCCTTTTTCCGGAAAACGGAAATATCAAACCGAAACATACCTCATCCAGCTCCACTGTTTCATGTGCTGGAGCCCAAAGAAAGGTAAACTCACTCAGAGACCGAACTATGTCATCACTTCTCACAGAAATAAACGACGTCTGTAATGTGCTATTTACACTGGCAAAAATGACTATTTCATCATATTAGGGATATTCAAGGGGTCATATGATGCTATTTACATTTTTTCTTTCTCTTTGAAGTGTTACAAGCTGTTGCTGCATAAAGAAGATCTGTAAAGTTGCAAAGACTAAAGTCTCAAATCCAAAGAGATATTCTTTATAAAAGTTCAGAGTCAGCCACGCCCGCCTAAAACACCTCGTTCTAACATGCCCCCACATGTCTACATCACTATGTGGGAAGATTTGCATAACGCCGCCCAAATGTTCACGCAAAGAAAGAAGGCGTAACTTTTATTCTCGCTGTAGTATTGTTGACGCTGCAGCCATGTTGTGAAGACGCTGTGTGTTTCGTTGTGAAAGCGAAACTACTTTGTTTGGACTTCCAAAAGAGGACGATATCTGCTTCATCATGCCTGGAGCTGATCCATGCTGGTCGCTGAGGAAATACAACAACTTTGCGCTGTGGATCGCCGGATCGGCTTTTCCCGTGGACGAAGCGGAGTCCAGCCCGGGGTCGTCACATGTGGTTGCCACAAGCCCTCCGGACGCTTCTTCGTCGAATCCGCCGGCCGCACCGTTCTCAAGCCCGCCGCCTCTGCTCACGCTAGGCCACCGTGTTTTTCGTTGTGAAAGCGAAACTACTTTGTTTGGCCTTCCAAAAATGGACACGACTAGAAATCAGTGGTTAAGTTGTATTTACAACACTGTTCCAGAACACTTCAACCCAAATATTCAGATGTGTGCAGCACATTTTATGGAGGACTGTTTCCTGATCCTGCCTTAAACCGCATAAACATTTAATTACACCAAATACACAAAATAATGTTCTTTTTAGCAGCATCATATGACCCCTTTAAAGTAGACCATTCTTTTTAAAGTAAGTAGCATTTAAAAGCCATAAATAATTTATCATGATACATTATCTTAAATGTAAGACGGTTCAGAATCTTTGCCATTCATTATTTGATGACATCTGATTCCACATTTTTACCACACTTATACAGTTGAAAAAATAACTATGTCGTAAAACAGCATTTCCCATTGTAAATTTCAAGGACAAAACAACCCTTGTTTGGAATTTATTTGACATGAATCATATTTTTAAATGTCGGGAAAGTTTACAATATGCACAGAGATCTACAAATAAAGCAAAATAAAAAATGCCTGTGTGTTTATCTACTACTACAAGCAGCATAAATAATACAATATAGCGATATCTACTGTTCTTAACCAGGAACTGGCTTTCCCAACATTAGCTCCACCACCCAATATAAATAAACGAAAGAGAAAAGTTTATTAGACACTAATTACAGTTTATTTTGAGTTGAACAGCTAGTCAGCGTCAGTAAAGGTCAAAAGCTGAATCCTATGTTAAAGGTGAACGTTTAGTGCATCAGAATGTTTGATGTACAGAGACACTTGATTACTCCATAAATGACATAGCGTAGCTTAGTTCAGCCTAATTGCATTTATATATTTAGCACGTCTAAGATAATAAACTATAAATATTGCTTGTTTTGCATCAGGCTCAAAATGGTAAATACAAATAATTCAAGCTGAAGCTTGAAATAAAACAATCAGAAATCAATTCAATAAGCTTACACAACAGTGATAAATGTTGTGTATTCTTTAATACTATAGACACAGCCAGATTTACTCACTGAAAGATTTATTCGTCTTAAAATTATTATTTCATACTTATTCGAGTCTTACACACGTGCTATACAGATAATGTAGAGTCGTGCATTAATTTGAGTGCTGACAGCTATTATGGGAGTGGCTTGTTGGAGTGCAGGAGATGCAGATAACATGATCTTGACCCTTAAGAAACTTTAATTAATGCTGTCACCTAACAAATCTGTTCAAATGTCAAATTAAATTAATTGTTAATTACTACATTGAAATAAAAATGTAAAGCCTGTAATAGCCTAATTGGGAATCATGTAAAGAATTAAAATAAAAAATAAAACAGTGCACATTTCATTTATCTATTATAACATTTATGTAGTTTTGTTCGCTTGGCTGTTTCCTTATAAAAGTCCAAAAATTGGTCAAGTTTTTCGTCAGGTGTCTTTTTTAATTATATGTTGTCATTAGGTTGCTGTCTTGCCGCCAGCCAATCGCTGCATTGCTGATCGTGGTTTCGAGTATCGATACATAGCCCCTTTTAAACCAACCCATGAACGCGCAGTTATCTCAGATAACTCAATCCAGCCAGACTAATCATCAACAACAGCTGCGTTCGAAGAACCGAATTAGCCAGAAAACAGATGAACAGATTAATTTCAGGTAAAACAAAACATAGATAGATACATGTCAGTGCAATGAAGTGAAATTAATTTGTATAGCATAAAAATAAGGCACGGCTCATAATAAAAGCAAATAGAAAGGTAAAATAATATAAAAATGTATGCAGATAATTCCTGTAATAAATAAAGTGTCACAAAAGTTTTCACGCTGCGATGAACAATCAACTCGGTCTTGAATTTAACACAAATTCACATGTTTCTAAAAACTCACACGACACTGAAGATGAAACATGCTTATGTTATATTAAAAAAACTCGTTGGTCAGAGGTTCTCATATAATGCCTTGCTAATAATTAATTAATGACATATCAAGTAGTTTATCCAGCATGCACTACATGCAGTGACTAATATTTATGGCATGTGAAATGTTGATTAAATGTACCTGCCCACAGAGGATTTTAAAGGCTCACATGAGGAGAAATATGACTGATTTATTTAAATCATTATAATGTTAAAATGGGTTCACAAAGAAGCTGCCGGAAGCATCTCAGGACTGTGTTCTCTGGCATACAATTTCTCCAGGAATCTGACCAAAACAAAACCCACAACATAGATTAATAGACAGTTACAATAAAAATAAATATATAAATAAAAATAATAAAACATATCTCGCATAAAAGTGTTCGTTCATAGAATCCATGGGATGTTCTCTGGATATAGTAGACAACAGAATATCAATACAATATTATTCATGTTAAGAACACTTTTCCCCCTAAATATCTCAAGTTTGCATTTTTAAGGTGAGATTTCATTTCATTTAGACATTATACACTTAAAAAAAAAAAAAAAACGATATAAAACAGACCAAGTCTCTTTTAACAGAAATCAGGAAGTGCTTTTCTGTCATACATTTCCAAGGAGAACTATTGACAATGGCATGATTAATCTGTCCAGTCATACAAACTCACAAACCTTCATTCAAACTATTCAACTGAACACATTGCTAAAATAATAAATGTTAATGATGATAAATTCATTTATTACACCGAAAGACTGGAGGTAGTTACCAGAGTCAGTCATCATCTGTCACAGAAGCTCATACTGTAGAAACAGAGAAATACAGAACAAAGATAAAAAATTTACAGAAATCAACAAAAGAAACAACATATACTGCCTCCTGCTTTCTGTCATATGACTAGCATCTTGAATATTTGTGTATTAATGATATTTCTTTCTAATGCTGCAAGATAAAGAACAGCTTGGATAAAACCATGTCACAAACATACAATAACAAAATGGTTTAAACCTGACTAAAGATCACCTGCTACACCTTCACAATCCACAGCACAATGTTTTCTCACATTGTATCACCTGTAATACTTACAAACTTCCTATAATACAGACTTTTTTACTTGTAGCAAATCACACCACCAACAGCTGCAGCCAGCTGATTACAGCTACAGGATGGTTTTGATGGTCAAACCTCCACCCAATCATATCTTATCTCTGTGATGTCACATTATGACTAATAGTTGTGACTATTCAGATGTTGACCAGTCCAAACCACATTTCAAGTCTGGAGGAGACTTCCTGGATAAAGTGATGACAAAGAGTACCAACAGTTTGTTGATTCAGAAAAAGATTGTATTCAACATTTGGTGTTACTTCATGGTTAAACTGTTTTGTAAAACCACTGTTCATATTTAGAGGTTAATTTTAGGGTTCTGAGTTTGTAAAATTGTATTTTCTTAAATATACTGCTGACTTGTCAGTGATCACATGCCTTTTGTTTTGTGAGGTCTTTTTTTGAGGAAAAAGGCATATGAGACCATTTTTGGAGTTAAAATTCATCAAGACACATAGACAAGTTGTGCATCTTGCATGTTTAACAGTTACATTTCAGATAATTCGGATAAAATAAGAATTATGTAAATAAGCTAATAATAACAACACTGAAATGCATCAGACACTCACCACTGACACTGAATGTCTTTCTAATGGTGTTGATGCTGTTGGTAAACTCCCGTGTCTGTGGTTCTGATGTTTGTGATGGTGAAATCTCCAGTCTGACCGTTCAGCTTCAGTCTGCCTCTGAATTTCCCATCATGAGCATCCTCATACACTGAGGAGTTATTGTTATTTCTTACTCTAGCTATGAGAATGTCTCCAAACCTCCAATCTATCACATTGTCTTTCTTTATTTCAGTAAGTTGAGGGAACAGAGTGACAGAATCTCCCTCCTTCACTGACACTGTTTCACTCAACACACCTGGAAAACAAATAGGAACGGTTAAACAGACAGAAAATAAAATTCCCACGTGACTTCATGTGCTGCATCTGAAATCCGGTAAATACATTTTTTCAGAATGCGTACTGAGGCACCAATGCATGTCTGAATGCTATGATATGATTATATTACATTCTTCATATGATCACATTTTGGAGGCACCATATTCCTACCAATAAATCAGCATTAGTAATTAAATATTTGTCTGGTTTTCAACCTTTTGCTGCCTCAGAAGTCTGTCTGAAATCCGTTTTGTGAGGCACCTTTGTATGCAAAAGCTGTAGGTCATATCAAATTTCAGCATACATAAGTAAAATAAAAATGATCTGAACAATTTAAAGTTCTGGGTTTCCCATTCTGTGCTCATGAATGTAAACTAACTGGGTTCCAAAAGAAACACTGATATGAATATATTTGATATGGGAATGAACAAAATGTATGTTGACAAACTATCAGCATCTGCATTCTCAAACCCAAAAAATAAACACTAGGATAAACACCTAATTTTTTTACGAATAGTATATAGCCTTAAAAACACGGAATTAGTTTAAAACTATAATAGATATATTTTAAGAATGTGTGTAATATAGTTACAATAAATACAGAAATGTCATTATTGTCTTTTCTATTTTATACTGTTATCACATTTAACATTACACCACGAATAAAATACAGACAAATTACGGATTTTACAAAGAGAAAGCGAAAGTGTTTAAGAACGAAAGAAAAACATTACCTCCCATAAAAAATAAGAGCATAAAGTACAACAAACTGTTTTTCATATTGCCGTAGAATTCGACAAAAATCGAGTTTCCGAATATGGTAGGCCTATATGGATATTATTTGTAATCTGCTCCGACCGTAACCGCCACAGAATCAAACCGATCGACAGAAAGAATCACTGACTGAAAAACAAACTAAAAATCAACGAAGAGACTATATATCGACTGAAAATGTACTGATTAATTTTCGTAATGCATATAGGTGCATTACTGCCACCTACCGGACTGGAGTGTCGGTGCAAGTTTTAGTTTTTTGTAAACGTTTCTTGGAAAGAGACAGATGGTTTGTTATAGACTACATATACCAGTTTTTATGTTCGGAATGAATAATAACATTATATCATACCCTAATAAAAACATTTAAAATATTTAGTTTTATTCAGCACCCATTGCACACAAATCCTGCTTGTATTTATGCAATAAAACTTTTATTTTAGTTTTACCTGCTTACTTACCTGTAGGCCTATAAGCACATATATAATAGCTGATGCAATATTTAAAATTTTTCCACTCAAATAAAAAAAAAAGGGTAAAAAAAGCAGTGAAGGGTAATCCACATAGTAGAGTGCAATGCCAGTGCTGGCTCTTGACATATTTTTTCCAAGGGATTTTTAAAAAGTCTTTGTTAAAGTGTTATAAGCCATGAACTATGCTAACCAGCTATGAGGAGAATCACATCATTATAAACTTTTATTTGAAGCAAAACCTTCATTAAATTTGGACAAAACAACACAGTTATAAGACTGTGACCTTTGGTGAGGGAAAGAACTGCAATCCCATGAAGCATTACAAATTACACTTTTATTTATTTCATGCATTTAGCAGACACTTTTATCCAAAGCGACTTACAGTGCATTCAAGATATAAATTTTTTACCAGTATGTGTGTTCCCTGGGAATCAAACACACGACCTTTAGCACTGCTAACTCAATGCTCTACCACTGAGCCACAGGAACACTATGGAAATGACATAATCAAATAACAAAAAAGAAATATAAATGCAAAAATGCATATACAGATATTTAATTGTTTTGAGAGAGCAGGGGAATGACATTTGCAGTACAAAAGCATGCTCTGCTCACTGCAACTCTCTGATTGGTGGAATTTTGTGCACAGCATCATGGGTAATGCAGATTTTCACCAAGAATTTCACTATTAAACACAATTATTGTAAAAAATAAATTGAATAAATGCAAACTGATGGTTTCAACAAATGCATAAACAATCGATTAACAACCTCTGATCTCACAACTGATCCATTTATAAAGGTTTAGTGGTTATTTTATTGTTTATTCTATACTGAAAAAAGAGCATGCAACTGTTATCAACCTCTTTAGCGTTTTTAAGACATATACTGCTTTCTTTTTCTTCATCGTTTTCAGTAAATGAATTGTATGTAAACTACCTTAGCATTTGGTAAAGGGACTTTGAACTTTGAATGGGAACTTCATTTAGTTCTACCTGAATTTCAGAATAAAATAGTGATAGAATTTAAATTAAATTACAAACAATGTATGTTTTCACGACTGGAGACGTTGCTGAGTTCAGTCTCAGGTTTGTTGATTTAAATAAAGCTGGAAGTACTTTGAAAGTTGGAAGTTGTACCTTGCTGTTGTTCAGTCCACCGCAATATGCCCTGTCTATAAATGGAGAAAGTTCAGCGCTGCTTCTGCTGCTCTTAATATTAAGAAGAATCTTCAGCTCAAGTGTCAGTGAAAGGCTTTAGCCCTGAAGGAAAATGTGGTTGTTTCTAAAGACAAAAACAGCATGGAAGGACAACACAGAAAAAGCCATATTCCATAGACAGACAAAGCACATGAGTACATTATCTTTTACCTTTAACAAAAGACAATACATCTTCTGAAGTTGACCGTAAGAATAATGCTTAAATGAAACAGTGTTTTTCAAATAGAAATGATGCAAGATTCCTCCTGACCACTGTGTTGCAATGACAGGAAATGTTTGGTGGAAGTTACTGCAGCCAAAGCAGAAACAACCACTTTATAATCATTTTCTCAAACCCATGACTTCTCAAAATAATGAAAACATACATTGTTTGTGTTTAATTTAAATTCTATCACTAGTCTTTGCTGAAATGTAGGTATAAGTAAATAAGTTCCCATTCAGAGTTCCCTTCCTTTGGCCTAAACGTGCCTCTTGCAATATTTTTTTATTTTTCATTTGGAAACCAACAATTAAGCTATAGTATTTGTTTCTAGACTAGATTATTAAATTAATCTAGTCCAAACAAGAGTGGGAGAGGTCATAAATCAATACTGTGTCATTAATATAGAGACTGTTGTTTAGAAAGAAAATAAAAAGATCAGCAGAATTGAAGTACAACCCACAACAGACACGTACTAACACAGACTGCAGCAGTTTTCATCTCAGTGATTATACACTCACTACAGGACTTTTATTTCCCTTTTTCTGAACTGCTGAAGAAAATGTTTTGCTTGTTTGTTTTTTGCTGTTTGTGCTTTTGGCTTCTGGTTGGTAAGTTTGAAAAATGTGTATAGTTTCAGTTGTACCAGAATCATAAATCAACATTTATGGTCTCACATTCAGTGCGTTTTTTATTGACATCTTAAATGATGAAATCAGAATTTGTAGTGTTTTAAATATCGGTTGGCTTTTTTTCTGTCTTACGGTACAAGTATCTGCAATATAAATAAAGCTTATATCCAATCAGAATTTCAGACCGGGGCTTAAATCTTATTTAAAAATGTAAAACAAAACAACTTACTTTCCTACGTTCTGAAAGCCGAATGTACCGATAATGCAGTATAACTGGCTTTACTCATATATGTCAGTTTGAGTGTTTATAATAGGACTGTAATACTGTTCGTTCAGATCATCTAGAGATTCTGTACAATAAGTGTCTTACTTTGTTTGCTACTGAAATAACCGATCATTATTAATACCAGTCTGAAAGCAGATCATACTGTTGTGTTTTGATGAACACTGAAGAAGGCTGTTCGCCAAATTATTTGCATTATCTTATGCCCTGTTGTGATTTACTAGAAAGCAAAAGAACTAGCTTGTTGTACTTTTAGAATTTTAAAAAGTTGCCCCTTGAAAAAATAGTGCACTACAACGGTGAAATTGAGAGATCTGAGTGTTTCGTTCATAGATTTTTGGGAAACAACCACAAATGGTGTTCACACATGACTGATGATTAGGATCCTGTATATCTTTGCAATGCTCCACATTAAACTTCATATACAGTATGTTGTTGTCACAATGCCCTGACCTAATGGTTAAAAGTTTTGTTTTCAGTAATTCTACTCGCCTAAAATCATCACCAGAGATGCTGATGTCCAGTTAAATGTACTCAAAACAGACCAATCTCTCTGGCGGTTTGCCATGTAATGGCTGCTGCATATTTCAGTTCAATGAGAGCCAGTGCTAAAGGTCCTTCACACACAGTCTGGCCTGAACTGACTAAAATCAGCTCAGATAATCACTTTTCTGAAAAAAAAAAAAAAGCTCACTTCACCGCAGTGTTCAGAGTCTCAAGAAAGTTTGTGGACATTTCAAATCTACAAGCTTAAAAATAAACCTAGATTAAACCAATGTTAATATATTTATTTTTACTTTAACAAGAACTGTAATGTGCAACTGTGAAACTCTGATCTCCAGTGTTTGCTTGATCCAGATGCAGTGAAGTCAGTGTCAGTGACGGAGGGAGAATCAGTCACTCTACAGACTAATGTTACTGAACTAGAGCATACAACTCTGATAACATGGACATTTGGACATTCAACGACTAAAATAGCTGAGATCAATAGAGAGGATGGAAACTTCAACACATATGATGGTCCTGATGGGAGATTCAGAGACAGACTGAAGCTGGACAATCAGACTGGATCTCTGACCATCACAAACACCAGAACCACAGACTCTGGAAATTATACAGTAAACATCAAAGCCACAAAACCGACCACATACAGATTCAATGTTACTGTCTATGGTGAGTCACAATTGTTTGTTTGTTTGTTTATTTATTTATATAGCACAGTTTAATGCAACACCAGGTTGCCCAAAGTGCTTCACAATTATCACAATAAAATTACATAAAAACAAGCATAGTCTCAAATAACAACACAAATCACATAACAACATGGATACAATTTAAAATAACTAAACCTGCATCACAACAACTCCTCATTAGTCTTTAAAAGATGTGCTTTTAACACAGCTTTGAAAACCGGTAGTGAATTAATGGATCTAATACTATGAGGGAGGTCATTCCACAGTTTTGGACCAGCTCGCGAAAAACAATTGCACGTGCACTTGTTCTGTCTATACTATTTATTAGAAGAAGAAAAAAAAAATCTTAAAATGGGCTTCTTACCACTGGCTTAACTTTGATGATTTGGCATTCATAATCTAAAACAAACAGCTTACAAGAACAAATTCCAGAAAAGTTGGGACGTTTTGCAAAATGCCATAAAATCAAGAATATGTCATTTGTTCATTCTCTTTAACCTTAATTTAATTGGCAAAAGTACAAAGACCAGCTTTCCAATTATTTCTCCGGCCAACTTAATTGTATTTTGTAAATATAAACAAATTTCTGATTTTTTTTTATAGCTGCAACACACTCCAAAAAATTGGGACAGAGGCACATTTACCACTGTGTCACATCAACTGTCCTATTAATTAAACATTTGAATAGTCTGGGAATTAAGGATGCTAATTTTTTTAAAGTTCTGCAAGCAAAATTGTTCCCCAATCGTGCTTGATACAAGACTTCAGCTGCTCATCAGGTCATCGTTGTCTGATTCTTCTTTTCATGACAGGTCATACATTTTCAATATTTGCAGGCCGGTCAGTCACATCCACACGTGTCTACAAAAGCACATGCAGAATGAAACCTGGCATTGGCTTGATTTAAATAACCATGGACAGCATGACGGTTTCCATGCAATGCCATCTGAGGCCTCAAAGGTTGTCCACATTCAACTGAACTGTCTTTTCTCGCCCCTTACATACTGATTTCTCTGGATTCCCTGAATCTTTTCACAATATTATGCATAGTAGATGGTGACATTTTTGCATTGAGAAATGTGATTTTATGTCAATTATGTCATGAAATTTGTCACAAAGTGATGATCCAGCTTTCCTGGCAAATACTGTTGACTGAGATGTCCCTTTTACACCCAATTACGATCCTATTAAATCTATTATTTTATATATTTTTGCAAAATACATTAAAGTTGGCCAGTCAAACATTCAAAACTTTTTTCTGTGTACTTTTGTGAATTTGATAAAGGTTAAAGAGAATTAACAAATCACTGATTCTTGATTTTACTGCATACACAAACTGGTGGTCTCTAGGCATCTTTTCATACTATGAAAAGTTCAGTGTGTTTGTTGTCTGTCCTTATAGAACAGGAATTTCACAAAATACCTAATTTATTTTTAATGAAATGTTAAATTCTGTTTAAGTTACATTTGGGCTAATAATATTTTCTGTAGCATTTTTCACAGACTCCACACTCTCCTTCACATTCTCCAGGCTCTGCATCTCAGAAAAGGCTGATCTCTGCAGCTGTTGCTGGATCTCTGTTGATTGCGGCTGCTGTCGGGATCTACTGGATCTACAGGAGACACAGAAAAACAGACCAAGAAGGCAAGTGTTACCAACTGCTGACACATCTGTAAAAGTATAAAAATAATAAAACAATAAAAAAAATAATAATGAAGTAGTTTAAAAAAAAGAAAGAAAAATAAACAATGTAATATAGAGTTTTTTGTTGTTTTTGTGTTGATTTAATGATTATTGTAGGAACAGATCAGACTCGTAATGAAGAGATCACTTACGCTGATCCGACATTCTACAAACAAAAAGCACAGAAACCGGTAAGAGAATTTATAACTGTGTCATTAATGCATATTTATTCAACTATATTATGTTTATGTCCCATTAACATCCATCCCTTCTTTCTTCTGTAATAATAAAAACAACATTAATAACAATAATTCTGATTAATACTACTACTACTACTACTACTACTACTACTACTACTACTACTACTACTACTACTACTACTACTACTACTACTACTACTACTACTACTACTACTACTACTACTACTACTACTACTACTACTACTACTACTACTACTACTACTACTACTACTACTACTACTACTACTACTACTACTACTACTACTAAATATGAACTATAATAATTATTTTTATCAGTAGTACTATTTGTAATTATGAATTATTATTATCATTAAGTAAATAATTTATTAAACATGAATTATTTAATTAATGATACATTTGAAAATAATGTACTTGAGAGGAACTGACTTCATACATAAAAATACCTCAACAGTATAAAAATCCATCAGAAAAAGAAGTTAGTTCTGAGAAAAGATCCTGAAACAAAGATGGTTAACATGAAGACATGAAGTCCATTGGAACTCAGCCTGATAAAAAAAATAAATTGTTTGTTTGTTTGTTTATTTATTTATATAGCACAGTTTAATGCAACACCAGGTTGCCCAAAGTGCTTCACAATTATCACAATAAAATTACATAAAAACAAGCATAGTCTCAAATAACAACACAAATCACATAACAACATGGATACAATTTAAAATAACTAAACCTGCATCACAACAACTCCTCATTAGTCTTTAAAAGATGTGCTTTTAACACAGCTTTGAAAACCGGTAGTGAATTAATGGATCTAATACTATGAGGGAGGTCATTCCACAGTTTTGGACCAGCTCGCGAAAAACAATTGCACGTGCACTTGTTCTGTCTATACTATTTATTAGAAGAAGAAAAAAAAAATCTTAAAATGGGCTTCTTACCACTGGCTTAACTTTGATGATTTGGCATTCATAATCTAAAACAAACAGCTTACAAGAACAAATTCCAGAAAAGTTGGGACGTTTTGCAAAATGCCATAAAATCAAGAATATGTCATTTGTTCATTCTCTTTAACCTTAATTTAATTGGCAAAAGTACAAAGACCAGCTTTCCAATTATTTCTCCGGCCAACTTAATTGTATTTTGTAAATATAAACAAATTTCTGATTTTTTTTTATAGCTGCAACACACTCCAAAAAATTGGGACAGAGGCACATTTACCACTGTGTCACATCAACTGTCCTATTAATTAAACATTTGAATAGTCTGGGAATTAAGGATGCTAATTTTTTTAAAGTTCTGCAAGCAAAATTGTTCCCCAATCGTGCTTGATACAAGACTTCAGCTGCTCATCAGGTCATCGTTGTCTGATTCTTCTTTTCATGACAGGTCATACATTTTCAATATTTGCAGGCCGGTCAGTCACATCCACACGTGTCTACAAAAGCACATGCAGAATGAAACCTGGCATTGGCTTGATTTAAATAACCATGGACAGCATGACGGTTTCCATGCAATGCCATCTGAGGCCTCAAAGGTTGTCCACATTCAACTGAACTGTCTTTTCTCGCCCCTTACATACTGATTTCTCTGGATTCCCTGAATCTTTTCACAATATTATGCATAGTAGATGGTGACATTTTTGCATTGAGAAATGTGATTTTATGTCAATTATGTCATGAAATTTGTCACAAAGTGATGATCCAGCTTTCCTGGCAAAGACTGTTGACTGAGATGTCCCTTTTACACCCAATTACGATCCTATTAAATCTATTATTTTATATATATTTGCAAAATACATTAAAGTTGGCCAGTCAAACATTCAAAACTTTTTTCTGTGTACTTTTGTGAATTTTATAAAGGTTAAAGAGAATTAACAAATCACTGATTCTTGATTTTACTGCATACACAAACTGGTGGTCTCTAGGCATCTTTTCATACTATGAAAAGTTCAGTGTGTTTGTTGTCTGTCCTTATAGAACAGGAATTTCACAAAATACCTAATTTATTTTTAATGAAATGTTAAATTCTGTTTAAGTTACATTTGGGTTAATAATATTTTCTGTAGCATTTTTCACAGACTCCACACTCTCCTTCACATTCTCCAGGCTCTGCATCTCAGAAAAGGCTGATCTCTGCAGCTGTTGCTGGATCTCTGTTGATTGCAGCTGCTGTCGGGATCTACTGGATCTACAGGAGACACAGAAAAACAGACCAAGAAGGCAAGTGTTACCAACTGCTGACACATCTGTAAAAGTATAAAAATAGTAGTTTAAAAAAAAAGAAAGAAAAATAAACAATTTAATATAGAGTTTTTTGTTGTTTTTGTGTTGATTTAATGATTATT
>NW_015506683.1:212388-212897 GCF_001515645.1 Sinocyclocheilus grahami
AAATGTAAAATGAGATGCTGAGCTAAATAAATGTGCAAACTTAGTGCAAATAAGTTAGTACAGTATAGTGGACAGGGCTCCATGTCTGATTTTAATCACGCAAACATGAATTCATTCTCACAAATGCTGAGAAATAATCACATTTTTCTTAGAGCTTGTTTATATTCATGTAAGACTATAAATATATTAGCAGTGTATGGCTTAAAGTTTCTGACATATTAAAGCAACAAAGAAAAATGGAAAATAAAGAGCGCTATTAAAGGCGATGCTATTCATGGCAAGTATTCACATAAACACAGTTGGTTATTTTTTAGTGAATGTAAACAGTTGGGAGAAAATCGAACAAGTGTAAATGTATTTGATCAGTGCATTAGGTCTTAAAGTGACAGCAGCCTAGCATTCACTTCTCTTGACTCACTGAGTAACTCCAGTAGTGTTATTTTAGATTCTGTAGTATTTATATTTCTTCTTCTTTTTGATATAACAACCTTATTTCCAGCACATATGAC
>NW_015506684.1:0-1124 GCF_001515645.1 Sinocyclocheilus grahami
CGCTGATAAGCTGCCTCCTTAACGCACACCTAAAATTCGAATGTGCATTTTTATTTTAAATTCGACAAATATTCAAAATTCGAAAAAAATTGACACCCCTAACAGACATGCAGTTCTGACTAACATTTAAACTGGTTTCATCAGTCGTTTACGACACAATATGCACAAAAAACGAATTAAATCCGTTTCCATAGGATCGACAGCAGTTTGCAACATCTATAAATGGAGACGGAACATAAGCGTGTGAACTGAAAACTAATTTACACACTCAGAAATCAATTAGCTGCATAGTTTTTCTTGTGGCAGACTTGCTAACTACATGCTAATCATGCTAGATAAATGCTAACATGCGAATTATGCTAGATACATGCTAGCATCGTGCTAAAAAACATGTTAGCAGCATGCATATGTTAGAAACATGCTAATTATTTTAGATACATGCTAGCAACATGTTAACGATATGCTAATCATGCTAGAAACACGATTAACAATATGTTAGCATGTTAATAGTAAAACATGCTAATAGTGCTAACTACATGCTAGATAAATGCTAACATGCTAATTATGCTAGATACATGCTAATCACGTCAGAAGCATGCTAATCACTACTGGAGGCAGTTAGAGGCACAGAACAGCTGCTGGGATGGAGTTAGGGAGGTCATTAACTAAACCAGTAACTAGATTAATTTACTAACTACCTTTCATCCTGTAATCTGTACCGGACTACACCTTGCATGTACTCTAAGCAGTCATTATGCGCAAATAAGCACACTATCCGTCATTTCTTTCTATTATTATCAGTTGTTGTGACCTGTGCCGGGGACCTCGCGTGATGACGTCACGACGCCCGTGGACTGTAGCAGAGCTCCTCGCGAGGACTTCACAAACACCTGAGCGACAGGTCGCCAGAAACAACAGAAGAGAGGATCCCTCGTGATCCGCGTGAATCTGACAGTGAAATCAATTAAATAATTCAACTGATCATTACAATCTCTTCATTTCAAAGACGGCTTCAAGTCTGTGTCTTAATAAATGAATAAAACCATGGATGAAACGTCCCCTGACTATCTGTGTGCTGCTGCTGCTGCTGCTGCTGCTCACTCATCAATCGCTGCTCCGTCTCG
>NW_015506684.1:3403-3784 GCF_001515645.1 Sinocyclocheilus grahami
AGTAATACAGTCAGATCTGTTGCTGTTACAGCAGTGTGTAATTAAACATGTTAGAAAAACAGCAAATGTTCACAGGACAGACAGATATTATCAGCCAGTCGTTCAAATCCCTGTGAGAAATTCACTTTTTACCAAGAGGAAAGAGCACATTGTTTTCTAAACATATTAAAACACCATATTTATTTATTGGTAATCAAACACCACTCCATCTTGGCTTCCCACTCAAAAACAATCTGAACTACATAATCTGACAGAAACAGACACTAAACTCCCAAACCGGATATGCATAGAACACAATAATCAAATATCACTTTTCACTAATAAAAGAGGAATTCATTATATGATCATTTTCCTCACACGTTTAGTTTTTTTTTTTTTTTT
>NW_015506684.1:4390-6012 GCF_001515645.1 Sinocyclocheilus grahami
AAGGTATACACTGGATCAGTTCATGCATTCCCTGGGATTCGAACCCATGACCTCGCGTTGCAAGTTTGAGCTAAAGGAATGCATACTGTGCTATAATACAGAAATGGCAAGGTCATTTCCTCCCCGACTGAATCCCAGTATTAGTTCTCACAGTTTATTCTTCTCAGAATGCAGGAAGGTTTTGCACTTGTTTTACATTGATTTGCACAGAACAGGAAAAACGAAGCCAAACACCAGGGATGCGACAGCGTTTAAGGAGACGTGGGCAGCAGGGTTTTTTTTTGGCTCTGTCTTCCCACGGCCTCGCCCTCCGCTGGCGCTGCATCACGCTCTCGCCGTTTTATTGGCTCATTTCTGCTCTCAGGGGTCTCAAAGTACAGAGGAATCGTAAGTTACAGTGTGGGAACTGTCTCAGCATTTTACACAAGTATCTAGCCAATGATTTACTTGGAATAACAAAGTTTCCCCATTTAATTGTACTTCAGTACTTACAGTAAAGGTAAAGCAGCATTAGAAATGACAACTTCAGGTAGCAGTCAGGAGTTTTTTCTTGCATGTCACACTTTATTTCAATAGTCCACTTCAGACGTTTTACTAACTATAAGTAACTTTGCAACTGCATGTCAGCTAACTCTCGTCAGAGCATCAGTGGACTGTTAGGTTAGGATTAGTAGAATAACCTGACATGCAAAAATACTTATAATCAGAGCTGGGCAGATTACTTACCAATTGTACTCCGTTACTGATTCCAAATGACATGAGGGAAATTGTAGTTTGTAGTATAATATATTGGATTACACATATTTGGTAATGTATTCCGACTACTTTTAGATTACTTTTGGTGTAACTCGTCAGAAAATATATTCCATTCTTTGATGTCAACATCATGAAGAGTATTAAACACTACATTACTCCAGGGTTTCCCAAACCGGGTTTCATGAAAGAAAAAATCATCATGTTTGCATGTTTGTAATTAAATCCTAAAAATTTCAAATTAAAATAAAGAACTAATTTTAAAAGGAAAACAATCAAAAACAATTAAAATAAAGGTGACTTGACTTAATTTTTAAAATCTGATTACCTAATCCAGATGACATGTAATCAGTTACTACCTTATATTATGATTATAGTTAGTTAGTTAGTAAGTCTGTTGTGTTAGCAGATATAAGCAGACAGTCTACTATTACTCTAATGACTGCTAGTTGACATGTAGTTGCAAAGATACTTATCGTTAGTAGAACGTCTAAAGTGGATTATTCAAATAAAGTGTTACCCTAAAAACATAAAGTGCTTCAGTTTTGTAGTGTGCACTTGACTTAAAGTGGAAATACATTTTTAAAACATTCATGAGGGTGAAATCAAACCCAGTAGAAGTTTGTTTCAACAGTAAAACGAATCAGAGCTTAAAGTATGTTGTAAATCACACAAAAGTACCACAACATCCACCATAAACGCCGATGAAACACACGAACCAGATCCGGGAAAGTGAAGAGGTCAGATATTAAACAAACAGTCGCTGGTAGCCATTGATGTCAATAATATTTTTTTTCATACTATGGAAGCCAATGGCTACCAGCAACTGTTTGGTTCCCAACATTCTTCAAAATATCTTCTTTTGTGTT
>NW_015506684.1:7035-7852 GCF_001515645.1 Sinocyclocheilus grahami
CTTGAGTCCAGCCAGCTCTTTGGAGCGGTTCTCCGTCTCCTTGTAGATCCGCCAGTAGAGGACGGTCATGATGGTAACAGGCAGATAGAAAGCAGCGATGGCTGTGCAGAAAGTGGTGATCGGCTCCGAGAGGAACTGGATGTAGCATTCATCCGGAGGAACCGTTCGTTCCCCGACGAAATACTGCCAGAAGAGGATAGCTGGCGCCCAGAGGATGAACGAAATGGACCAGGCCAATCCAATCATGGTCATGGCTCGCTTAGTGGTGCGTTTGGCTCTGTACGTCAGCGGACGCGTGACGGAGAAGTACCGGTCGAAGCTGATGACCAGCAGGTTCATCACTGAAGCATTGCTGGCTACATAATCAACGGCAAGCCACAGATCGCAGGCCCAGTTCCCAAGCGCCCAGTGGTCCATGATTATATACGTAGTGTAGAGGTTCATCGAAAGCACGCCGATGATGAGGTCTGCGAACGCCAGGCTGAGCAAATAGTAGTTATTCACCGTCTTCAACTGCTTGTTGACTTTAAAGGACACCAGGACCAGGATGTTCCCGGTGATGGTAACTATGGAAAGCGAGCCGCAGAGGAACACGATCATCACGATCTGCCAGATTGTGTGTCCGAGAGTGGCATTGGCGGTCAGATTGGTGGCTTGCGAATCATTGGCGGTCTGGATGTCATGTGGTACAAACGCTGTGACGGGATTGGCCCGCATCCCCGGGGAGCTGTCGGTCAGGAATAATCCGGGCTCGGAGCTCAGCGTCAGGTTCATGGTGGCATATTCTGTGGACGAAGCTGACAGACAAGAGATATTA
>NW_015506684.1:9973-13435 GCF_001515645.1 Sinocyclocheilus grahami
GTGTGAGAGTGTGTGTGTGTGTGTGTGTGTGTGTGTGTGTGTGTCCGTCCCTCGACTGTGAGACCATCAGCTGTGTTTCACAGTCACACTCAAGACTGAACCAACTCAAACCCAGAACACACTCAGATTAATATTTCAGCTCCATGTATTAATATTAACATGTCATGTTATTATTTAAGTAGCCATGTAATAAGAGGAATAATGTCCAAGTCAGACAGTCATTATCATAAAACATGATGCATCATTCATGCAGTGAACGGTCACTACTTAATTTTTCTAGTGTGGGTAATTATGGGTAATGTAGTTCTGTGCAAATTAGGCTGTTAAACATGATTCTTTAGAAGCTGAAACCACACTGTGTCTACGGAAGCATCTATCATCATTTATGCTGGGCCTGTCGGGAAGGTTTATGCAATCTTTTTTTTATCTATTTCTCTGTGGAGGGAATGAATCAGATTTCTGTTTCTGAAACACGACTGAAGATTGATCAGCCGCTCTGAAGGCCTTTAACTGACCTCAAACAGACAAATCCAATCATTTCCCTTTACTGAATCTTCCTGAAAGAGGATAAAACATACTCTACCATTCAAAGGTTTGGAGTCATTGAGATAGCTGGGTTATCAAGTCAAGCATCACGTTTGTAGAAGTAATGTAATAATGTAATGCATTACATAAAGTACAGTTCCTCAAAACTCAACTAGACGGAAAACCAGGATCGGGTCTATTTCAAAAGAACTCGAGTTCAACAATTTAACAAAAACAACTTTTATAACTAAAGATCTTTTATTATGTGCCCCAGATTTATTTATAAAAAGTTTCTCCAGTCAGCGAAGAGACAGAATGAAAATATGTTGGTTAATATCATATAAACACTGATGATGATTTATTTATCTGATGAGCTCATAAAGATCATGGCGAGCTGTCAAACATTCTGTTCTGCTGAGAAGCGACAATGAGAAATTATGATCCAAAGCTTCATATTTGACTTAATTTTTCCCTAAACTCTACTTATGATGTTAGTCATGCAGCAAAAACAAACGCTTTCCATTTCTCTCAGTGTTTTCATAAACCAGCACTAAACCAGCATAAACCAGTCTAGACCTGTGTTTTTTCCTCCTCTAGGCGAGTAAACAGTTAAATCACTTCTCCCAAAAGCACTGTGATCTAGAGCTCGTGCTGAAACTCTGAAATATCAGAGAAACGCCGTGGATTTTTGGCAGCGCTTTTGGAAACAGAAATAATTCTGATTTGCACATTAGCTGTGAATCTCTCCCTTGCTTCAAACATCATTTACTTTCACTGACATCACACAAGATAAACTCTCAGAGGGCAGAAACGGGGATGTGAGAGATGATGATCCTTCAGATGATTTACAGGCTGCATATGGAATATAATAACAGAGCGTTTCATAAACATGCACTCATTGATGGCGCTGCTCATTTGAACAAACACACAATACATACCTCATGCATTGTACTTCTACACCAGTTTACTCAGTGTAGATCAGAGTAATAATAGTAAAATCAATAATGATAAAATAAGTAAATAAATACAGTATTTCCTGGACAGTAAGTTGCACCAAGTAAAATTTGCACTGTACAAATACAAACATAGATACATTGTATCAGTGTATTGGTCACATTGTATTTTTACATACAGTACAAAAATAATGCAAAATACCAGCAAATAAAATGAAATGTTTACAAACATTATAAACACTATGTATTTCAGTTCCCCTCACTCCACAATAAATCCTTTACATTTAACCAGAGCAGGAATGAAAAATGCATATTCACTATTATAAACAACACTATTATAAATGCCCAGACTAAATTAATTCATACTGTGTTTCTCTGTTTGAGAAATGCATTGTACAAATAAACCTGCGCTCATGTGTTTCTCTCATTCGACACCAATACTAATGTGTTGCTTGACATTAATTGCATTTTATACAGTAAGTCGCTTCGGACTAGAAGTCGCAGCATGATGAAAAAAGTGCAACTTATGTTCCAGAAAATACAGGAATAGTAAAATCTTTTGGTAATTGTACAGACAGCAGCTTGTGAGTTTGAATCTGATGTGATCTTCTCTTAACGTTATATTTCTTCTAAAGGAGATTTTCACAGCAGACGGCGATGTCCTCGATGTTTTAACGATATTTCGTAGTATTTTCAAGAGGTTTTGCTCTAATGAAGATCTCCTCGACCGAAACTCTCAGAAAGAAAGCTATCATATATAAGTCAGTGCATGAGTTCTTTGATCAAATATGTGACCCTGGAGCACAAAACCAGTCATAAGGGTCAATTTCTCGAAATTGAGATTTATGCATCATCTGAAAGCTGAATAAATAATCTTTCCATTGATGTGTGGTTTGTATTGATGTATGGTTTGTTAGGATCGGACAATATTTGAAAATCTGGAATCTGAGGGTGCAAAAAAATCTAAATATTGAGAAAATCATCTTTAAAGTTGTTCAAATGAAGTTCTTAGCAATGCATATTACTAATCAAACATTAAGTTTTGATATATTTACGGTAGGAAACTTACAAAATATCTTCATGGAACATGATCTTTACTTAATATCCTAATGATTTTTGGCATAAAAGAGAAATGTCTAATTGTGACTCATACAATGTATTGTTGGCTATTGCTACAAATATCCCCCAGCGACTTAACACTGCTTTTGTGCTGCAGGGACACATATTATGATTTGATGGTGTTTTGAGATCATACAGGTCTGTGGCGTGTGTTTTCTCACCGTATCTCCTGATTAAAGCTCATGGGTGACTCGGCTGGATCGCGTGTGCTCCGTCAGACACTGAAAAACAGCAGTGAACATCATTCACATCATCCCATCACACACGTCACATTCACTGGGCTCCGTTTAATTCATGTTACATTCACACTGTGAGCTCATTGTTAGCTGCATCAGCTGTTCTGAGTCCAGCAGAAGCACAGAATCAGTGAATATTCTGATGTCTTTCAGTAGGTTTACCTGTTGTCTGCAGCATCACTGAACACTCAGAGGGTTTTGAGAGCTGCGCTTGGGCACACAGGTGAGATGGGAATGAGATTAAAGCTCTGGTTCAGGATGATAACGGCTGCCGGAAACATCACACACAACTCCAATCATTCAGATTCACAGCACAAACACACAGATCAGCAGAGATCATGCTGTTCATTCGTCTGTCTGTGTTTAACATTCAGCAAACTGCACAGGTACACTACAATATTTACATACACAAATAAAGATACTATTGTAGTTTTTAATGTTTTAATTTTAGTAATTTTGTCATTTTTATTTATTATATTTTAAATTCTTATTTTAATTTGTCATTTTGTCATTATATTCATTTGATTTTTAATGTCAACAGTTTTTTATTTATTTTTTATTTCAGTTTTAGTTTATAAAAAAAATATAATTTTTAATGTAATTTCTTAAATAACTGTCATTTATGTGTG
>NW_015506684.1:14292-15513 GCF_001515645.1 Sinocyclocheilus grahami
ACTGATCTCTGCAGTGCTGCGCTCCGTCACTCTTACTGCTGCATTCAATCAGACAGAGACGCTAAATAAACCATCTGTGTTTCTCTCAGACTCTGATCAGTCCTGACCACACACACCGGATTCTGACGCTCAGTAAACTCTTCAGTTACAGATCACTCAGCTCAAACAGCAGCAACGACGGCCCAGACACAGAAAGTCTGTTCTGGACAACAGGGAAAAACTAACCATACAGCAGTATACAGTTATGATAGCTAAATAGGCATCATTTTGTTTTGATTCCAATTTCGACATTCTACTAACATTCTACTAACTATAAGTAACTTTGCACCTACATGTCAGCGAACTCTCATTAGAGTATTAGTAGACTGTTAGGTTAGGGTTAGTAGAATAAGTTGACATGAACTTGCAAAAAATACTTATCTGTAGGATGTCCATCAAAACACAGATATTAAGCAGATACTCTAATGACTGCTAGCTGACAGGTAGAAGAAAAAATGCTCATATCTTCAGTCGAGAGTCCAGTCAAACTCTACAGCAGAAATTCATCCGTCATGAGGTAAAATCCAGTCAAATTAGACAAAAATAAACCAGACATCAACAAAACCAGAGACCTCAGCTATCAGTTTTTATCAGTTGATGGATTCTAACTTCCGTTTGGATGCTCTCGTCTTCCGGTCTCCATAGAAATCCGTGTTACAACGGGGTAAAAAGATCCACTGAATTAATTCAACTGAAACTTTCTCAGTATAAATAATATAAACATGTGTGCAGGGCTGAGCTGTGCTGTTGTTGGCTGTCACAGTCATCTACACACTCATTAAACTATGAGTAACTGCAAGAAGACCAGTGTGACTTTTTCCACCTATTAACTCTAGTATAATGACGAATATATTGTTATTTACACACACACAAATATATATCAAGTCAGTTTAGTTATTTAGTTAAACTGAACAAAAATGAGATCATGTTGCCTTGGCAACTAGCTGAAATAAAGTTTTTGTCATATTTTATGGTTTTATTTTTAGATTTAGTTAACTATAATAACCCTGGTCCATTTCATATTTAACATTTTGTTTATTCTGTATGATAAACTACTGCAGTTTCAGTTGAGAAGCAGTGAAATATACAAACACACTCCAAACATGACATGAGAAAAACACAGTGTAATCGTGCATGGGAAAATACTCACATATTCTTCTGAATGTATAAATGCTCTGCTCA
>NW_015506684.1:15523-35227 GCF_001515645.1 Sinocyclocheilus grahami
CCCCCAGCGACTTAACACTGCTCTTGTGCTGCAGGGACACATATAGGCCTAAAATTAAAACTTATGCAAACAGTAAAACTTCCATTTATTTGTCAGTCATGCATAAAACCAGTGAGCTTTTTTTAGTTTATAAACTATTCGCACCTGTTTGATTTTATTTATACAATGCATTTATTCATATAGCGTAAAATCATGTTCACGGTGAATACAATGCATTTATTGATGATAAACCTGATTATAACTGTGCATTTAGTATCTGACCCCTTTTAAGTATGACTGATAAATATGCATCACATTCAGTCCATTAGCTTTTTTTTAATTTATTTTTAATTAGCGAAATTAAATTATTTGAACCCAAATGAATAGAAATTTTATGCAATTCAAATCTTAATTTTATGACCATTTATTCATTTGAGTGCAGGTTTTTATATATACATTATATATATATATACACACAGTGGGTACGGAAAGTATTCAGACCATTATAAATTTTAAATGGTTAGCTGTGCAACAAGCAATTTAATTACAATTGTAAATCCAACAATAAGACAATTATTTGCATTTATTGATGATAAACCTGATTATAACTGTGCATTTAGTATCTGACCCCTTTTAAGTATGACTGATAAATATGCATCACATTCAGTCCATTAGCTTTTTTTTAATTTATTTTTAATTAGCGAAATTAAATTATTTGAACCCAAATGAATAGAAATTTTATGCAATTCAAATCTTAATTTTATGACCATTTATTCATTTGAGTGCAGGTTTTTATATATACATTATATATATATATACACACAGTGGGTACGGAAAGTATTCAGACCCCCTTAAATTTTTCACTCTTTGTTATATTGCAGCCATTTGCTAAAATCATTTAAGTAAATTTTTTTCCTCATTAATGTACACACAGCACCCCATAATGACAGAAAAACACAGAATTGTTGACATTTTTGCAGATTTATTAAAAAAGAAAAACTGAAATATCACATGGTCCTAAGTATTCAGACCCTTTGCTCAGTATTTAGTAGAAGCACCCTTTTGATCGAATACAGCCATGAGTCTTTTTGGGAAAGAGGCAACAAGTTTTTCACACCTGGATTTGGGAATCCTCTGCCATTCCTCCTTGCAGAGCCTCTCCAGTTCTGTCAGGTTGGATAGTAAACGTTGGTGGACAGCCATTTTTAGGTCTCTCCAGAGATGCTCAATTGAGTTTAAGTCAGGGCTCTGGCTGGGCCATTCAAGAACAGTCACAGAGTTGTTGTGAAGCCACTCCTTCGTTATTTTAGCTGTGTACTTAGGGTCATTGTCTTGTTGGAAGGTAAACCTTCAGCCCAGTCTGAGGTCCTGAGCACTCTGGAGAAAGTTTTCGTCCAGGATAACCCTGTACTTGGCCGCATTCATCTTTCCCTCAATTGCAACCAGTCGTCCTGTCCCTGCAGCTGAAAAACACCCCCACAGCATGATGCTGCCACCACCATGCTTCACTGTTGGGACTGTATTGGACAGGTGATGAGCAGTGCCTGGTTTTCTCCACACATACCGCTTAGAATTAAGGCCAAAAAGTTCTATCTTGGCCTCATCAGACCAGAGAATCTTATTTCTCACCATCTCACAACTCCATGCGGGCTTTCATGTGTCTTGCACTGAGGAGAGGCTTCCATCGGGCCACTCTGCCATAAAGCCCCGACTGGTGGAGGGCTGCAGTGATGGTTGACTTTCTACAACTTTCTCCCATCTCCCAGAGAGGATCTGCAAGGAGGAATGGCAGAGGATCCCCAAATCCAGGTGTGAAAAACTTGTTGCATCTTTCCCAAAAAGACTCATGGCTGTATTAGATCAAAAGGGTGCTTCTACTAAATACTGAGCAAAGGGTCTGAATACTTAGGACCATGTGATATTTCAGGTTTTCTTTTTTAATAAATCTGCAAAAATGTCAACAATTCTGTGTTTTTCTGTCAATATGGGGTGCTGTGTGTACATTAATGAGGACAAAAAATTAACTTAAATGATTTTAGCAAATGGCTGCAATACAACAAAGAGTGAAAAATTTAAGGGGGTCTGAATACTTACTGTATATATAAAAAAAAGGCAAAAATATACACTATTTTGTGTGTCATTTTCTCTAGATATTATATTAGCCACTAAACACACACACAAACGTTGGGCAACTAACTGAATTAACAGGCAAAGCAAAAATAGTCCAACTTGTGTATAAACATCTGTATAATAAAGTAAATATAGTAAATCTCAATCATGCGGTGGTTCATCAGTCATTTGATGACCTGTGACCTCGAGCTCACGAATCTCAGCCGGCATATTCAGAACAAACCGAGAGCAATCCTGTTTGTGCTGCGCTGAAGACGGGTTTAGAGCGACAAAGGCAGGTGAGTGATGATAATTGTTCCTTTCTGCAGGTGCATCACAGCAGCTTCCGTTATCTGACTCTTACAGCTTCTGGGGAACCAAAGGATGATGCGGAGCCATTTCTGGCACAGTAAGAACCAATCACAAACGAGCAGCAGATCACATGATGCCAGCCTCAGCCAGTAAGAACAAGACGACCTCAAGTGTGTTCATATTCCTTAACTTCAGAATTAAATGTAACCGAAGCAAAGGCTAACGCTCTCTGCTGCTGCACTGATCCGACGCCGCAGGAAAGGCACATTAACAGTGAAAGTGAAGACTAACAGGACTCACGTCAAACTTGGGTGTGATCTGTCCGCTGCTGCTGTACGTCTCTCTGAAGCAGTTTCTTATTGTTGAATCATGAACACTGACCTTAATTGAGGCAAGTGAGGCCTGCTGTTCTTTAGATGTTGTTCTGGGTTCTTTTATGACCTCCTGGATCGCGGTGCAAAAAGCCTGCGCATGTTCTGAGAACGTTCTGTATGCAGAGAGTAGTCATCAAGCAACACGGGTTTTTCAGAGCAAGACCACTTCTATAATGCCTAGAATACTCAAATGAGACACTTCACAATTTTTAGCATTTTGAAATGTACAAAATCAATTGAAAAACTAAATAACCATAATGACCAAACATTGGTTGATTAAGCTGTCGATCACTAGCATATAATACTCCTATCATTTCATTTACCTTTTGTACAACGAAACTGGACTTAAAATGCCAAACAACCATTTTAATCACTCACAGATGACAACTGGACGTGCTCAAATTAATGAGGTCATGTGACAAGAATTTAGTATGTTAGTGCTGTTTTATATACACATTAAAAAGAAAGAAGTATACAGTATATGCAGTACATTACACTAGTATTTTCATTCCAAACAGTATGTGAATCTAATGGCTGCGTTTCAAAACCTGAGCAACATGTTTGGTTTTGAAACAGCTGGTGATTTTAATTAGTAACCCAATTAACGAGTGTGTGCGTGATTGTGAATGAGTCACTGCTGCAGTGTTTCATCTTCTCACCGTCTCCACACTCACATTAAACTCAGTGAAAATATAAATCATTAGTCACATGATCACGGCACGCTCCTGTCATCGCAATATTTGCATAAGATCCTGCCTGAACCTTCAGCTCGCTGTAATATCATGTGACACACACTCTCTCTCTCTCACACACACACACACACACACACAGTGTCCTGAGTTTACAGGCCTGATCATCAACAGCTCATTAACTTCATTAGCATGTCAATAAGACCACAGAGTGTTTAAACATGCTGTCAGACAGCCAATGAGAAACAAGGTGAGGTGCATCATGGGAGATGTAGTTCTGCCCATTAAACTCAATCAATCAACACATCTGTACAGATGAACGTTATTAAATGTTGGTTTTAATACATCTGCACTGGCTTTATTAGGCAGATACTGGAAATCGAATGAGTTTAGCAGAAGAAAATGCATCTGAAACACAGTGACGTCATGCTGGAGCAACAGGAATCAGTGACAATCCATTTCTTAAAAACACTGGAACTACTAAATGATGCATGAGTCTCTACTGAATCTAGAGCAAAAGAAGCAATGCTTTATGTGAGATCACAGTCTGATCTGAATGATTCTTTTGAGCGGGTTCTTTTAAATCAATCAATCAAAAGGCCGGTTTGTCTGATGAAGAAACTAAGGCAAAAAAGCTCCGATTTAAAACTCTTGAAATCTGGCAACCGCAGGCATGAACGCTTGTAGAGGCTCGTCACAAACGCCAAATTAAAAAAAACTTTTCAGGATGAATAACCAGCGGGCAAATATTGCAGATCATTATGCTTATTTAAAAAAAAAATTTAAAAATTGTGCAGAATTGTGAAGGGTTATTACAGTCAACTAAAACCATAAAAAATAAAAAAAACTGCTGAAATAAAACACAACATCTCATTTTAATTTGATGCACAAAAATAACAAACAAATTCATAACTATATAAACATACAAAAAACAACAGTGAAAAATACTAAATTTGAACTAATTAAAATGGCAAATATAAACTCAATTAATTCAACATATTAATAATAACTATATTAGTATGTGAAGCTGCTTTGACAGAATCTGGATTGTATGAAGCGCTATAGAAATAAATGTGGCTTGAAGTTCCTCTGCTGATTATCTAGAGAATGACGAGCACAGAGTCACATGACCGTCTCTAACGTTCCTCATCGATCCGCAGAAGTCCGTACAGTAACGAGTGCTCAGAGCTACAGCAATCTGCCATCGCTCTGATTGGCCGAGAGCGAGCATGTGACGTCACTAAAGGGCCTGATCACACCACGCCATCTGCTCTGGAGAACAGAGATCTTTAACTCGTGACTTCCCTGAACCAAGACGCTACTGGCTTCTGCAGAACTGCTTCAGAGCTGAAACTACAGTTCAATACGGAGTTCATATCTCAGTTCGGAGGAAAAAAAGTCAGTGTTGAGAGATAAACACATTATCTTGCAGAAAAAAAAAAACTGAATTGAGGAGGTATAAAGTAAATCTCACAATTCTGGGAGAAAAACGTAGAATTGAGAGAAAAAAAAAAAATACAATTAGCTTTTATATATTTTTGGCAGATATAACACATAAGTGCCATTTTTGCAAAGATGGGATATCTAAAAATAAAGCTGACGTATAAGTCAGAAGAGTTTTTTAACAAATATTTAGTATATATTCAGTCTCCTGCACTGACCAGTTCATAAGAAATGAGACGTAAATAAACACGTGCGTAAGACATAAAACATATGTAAACATGCATCACTGCACATGTGCAAAAAAGGGATTTTTTAAAATCCAGTCCAATTAAGAAAACCGTGCAGTGTTTACGTTCTCTATTTTTTCTTGTTGATTGGATTATTTCAGGTACTCAAATGAAATCGAAGTGGGCTCAATCGGATCAACTGCAGTGATCACATGAAGGCTTTTCCGTCCGATTAAGCCATCGACACCACTGCTAACAGATTGCATGTAAATCAAGCGGTTTCATATCATTAGTAAAGTTCTTCAGGATTCATTCAGATCCAGAGCTGTTCATCAGTCACTAACACAAAGAGCTCTGCCAGCACAACACAGACGGAGAGAGAGAATATATTCAGTCCACGGCCAAAACAACAGACAGCGCAGCCTCTCTTTCACCGACGGTCCGGTCTATCTGCATCTCTCACACGCTGCTTCTGCTTCGCTCTGCGCTGGTTTTGGTGTCAGTGTGTGACTCGATCAAACTCCGCATGCTTCCCTTCACTGCCCAGACACATGACAACACCTCCAGACATCCCATAATGCCTCTCTACAGGACAGACTCTAATGCACTGCAAACTGCACTGTACATACTGCCTACCACTTAAATGAATGCATATTGAAAAAAAGCAAAATAATGCAAAAAGCCCCGTGAAGCTATAGTTTACAGTGAATTTATAACAGTTATGAATGTTATAAATTCACTGTAAACCACGGCTTCACGGGGATTACTGCTTTTATAAAACGGTTATATACGTAGTAAGGTTCCACAAAATAAAACGGAGCAAATAAAGTGTAGTGATATTAATAAACACAGTATTCTTCCACCAAACAATGTAGCTCCTCAGAAACAGTTGTGGTTGCTACAAAGTGGTTGCCGAGCAACACACAAACGTAAACAAAGGTGTGTGTTACTTTGTAGCGTCATTTACAACAGCTTCGAACGTGGCTCAGCCAATCAGAGTCAAGCACCGGAACGCTCCGCTTTATAAAAGAGCATTTCAAACACTTGTGTGCTACATTGTTGTCACATGACCTTATTAGAGTGCATGTTTAACTCAGTCAGTGGCATAACAAATAAATATGGTTACTTTGGAATTTGTGGATTCATTGTGACTGATTTAGTTTGATTAAATCACACCGGAATTAGAAGATCGAGCACATTGCATTGTGGGATACTGTGTCCAGTGCAAGTGTGCTTATATCGTCCAGATTTCCACGCAAACAGAACATTTTGCGAAGTGTATACTGCATTCTAGTGACTGGTGAGAACTAGTCATCCAGATTAGTGCGATCAACTAGCTAGTTAACATGAACTAACAACAAAAAATACTTCTAAATCATTTATTAACCTTAATGTTAACTTGCACTTACATGTACATTATTAAAATCAAAAGTTAAATCTGATCATAAATATTAATAGAACCGAGTTAACGTGAACTTACAATGAACAGTTGCTTTGTTTTTATTAACTAACATTAATAAAGATTAATAAATACTACAAGCAGTGTTACTTTAGCATCATTGATATTTTGAATCCGTTTTTATATTCTGTTTTTATTTTAATTTTAGTTAAAGTGTGTTTTTGTGATTTTATATACACGACTATACAATTTTTACTTCCGTTTTAGTTTATTTCAGTACATCAAGTTAAACTAAATTAAAACGAGGAGCGTTGCCTCGGTGAATAACTGAAATAAGTTTATACAGCCAATATAAAAACTTATTTCAGTTATTCACCAAGGCAAACGTTCCTCATTTTAATTTAGAATATAAATATATACATATATTTATATTATTTTAGTTATTGTTTATTTTATTTCAAGTAACGAAAGTATTTTTTTTAATGGTATCAGTTTCAGTTTAGTTAACTATAATAAGCTTGACTGTAACAAATGCATTGCTTTTTGTTACTTTGTGTTTAATATATCAGGAAAAAAACTATTTTTAGCAATGATGCATGAAATGGGAAGAATTTAGAGATGCAACTTCAGTGCATATAACACATCAATAACTTTTTAAAAGTACAAACGCTCCATCATAAAAGTTGCATGTATAATGACATTCCCAGTAGTTTAGAAGGAGTGCAGAACTCACCCGTGAAAACCTCCTGGAAGCTGCTGCAGGTGGAGGCCTGGGTCGCAGACGCCCGCTGTGTCCTGAGCGTCCCCTCCGAGCCGCCGTACTCCAGCGAGTCAGCCGACCCGGCAGCTTTCGGTGGGAGTGTGCGGAGCTGCTCAGTCCAGTCTGCGGAGCGGCTGATGGGGCCGGTGATGCTGTAGGAGCGCTGGCGCGTGACACGTCTCCTCTTGGCCCGAGCGCGTGTGAAGAGCGGGCTGTGGGCTGGCGACGGCGCGGGCGAGCAGGAGGGCGAGCTCAGCTGCCGCGTGGTGGTTTTGATGTAGGACGTGTTGATGGGCGGGTACGGCTTGACCGCAGGCTTCAGCAGCCGCGTGGCTACAGGACTCTCCTGCGGGGGCGTCACGCTGCTCTTGCGCCTCTGGATGAACGTGGCAGGCTCTTCGGGCGGCTCGATGATGGTGAGACACTCCAGTGAGCCCGTGGACCCGAGCCCGTCGGCGTCAGACACCGTATCCATGCTGGGAACGTCAGGATCATCATCTTCGATGGCCTCCATGGCACTTTCAAATGAAGCAGTGAGGTCGGGGAAGCTGGTGGTGCTGGTTGCTGTAGCAACCACTGGAGGAGGAGGAGGAGGAGGAGGGGGGGCCTCAGGCTCTTTTGTGACCGTTTCCACGGCGACCGGAACACAAAGGGCAACAAAGTGTCCATTCACAGCCGTCTCCTCCTCGTCCTCAGGGAGGCGCGGTGCACTAACAAGCACGTTTTCTGGCTTAGGAATGGCTTCCAGCACGGTGAAGGGCTCCGAGTCGGGGGTGGGAGTGTTTCGGGTTTGTTTACAATCCCAGGGAATCTCGAGCATCACGCCCTGCTTCAGACGGATGGCCTGCTGGATGTCAGCCAGCAAATCCTCCTGCTCCGCGGCCGAGTGGAAGCTGTACATATCCGTGTCGGATCCGGAGCTCGCCACCTTCTTCTCCTCCTCCTGCAGACGAGGATGCTCGGGCTCGGCGTCCGAATGTCCGAGCTCATCTCCGGAGAGATCGGGCGTCTTATTGCACAGCGATGGAGCGCTGTCCAGTTCATCCAGCGATGCATCCTCTTTGGATCCGCTCGGGAAGCTTAATTTAGCCTTGCTCTGGTTCTTGCGCTTGCGTATGTGAGGGAACACCGAGGATCTGTCGGATTTGTTTTTCTTCTTCCCTCCCTCCCCTCGTGATTTCTTCCCTTTCTTTGTGCCGTCGTGAGTCGCGCTCTCATCCGCCGCGCCTCCTGCTTCCAAGCGCTTCAGCTTTCCGTCCTGATTGCCCATGATGAGCAGCTCTCTCACGCCATGACGGCTCCACGGTCTGCGTCTGCGCGAGCGGCCGCTCGACGTGCTTTCGCTCTCTGAGGATGATGATGAGGAGAAGGAGGAGAGCAGAGTGAGGGAGGAGGCTGTGACGAAAGAGAGCAGCTCGCTGTCCTCCTCTCCTCTGCAGAAGGATGCGGGTGGCACATGCATGAGAGGGAGGCAGTACTTCTGACGTCTGCCTCGACTCAACGCCTCCAGCAGCCTCTGCCTGAACCCTGGAGCCTCCAGCATCTGCTCCGGCTGCATCACACACTCTCACACACACCAGCTACAGCACAAAACACAGCCGTCAGCGAGCACTCATTGCTAAACCCAAACATTAGCTTTGCAAAAATAATATGTTTAGCTGTCAAAATGTCATATTCACAAATGTTTATTGTTTATCTCATGTATAGTGTTTATCATATACATGTAATTTGATCTTATTAATAAAAAAAATGTTTTGCTGACACATTTGGTTTCAGAAGAGTCGTTTAGTGAAAATAGAAAGAAAACAAGTTACTTTTAAAAAACTGACACCCAGTTAAACTAGTGTTATTTTAGCATCATTGAGATTTTTGTTAATATTAGATTTTATTTTTATTTTTCTGATTTTCATGTTAATTTAATATTTTGAATTGGCTTTAATTTTGATATCGTCTGCTTGTTAATTTTTCTTTGTATATTTCCTGCATTTATGTTAAAGTTTTAGTAAGTGTGTTGTGATTTTGTCATTTTTTTTTAAATTAATTTCTGTAGTTTTAAAATATTTTTATTTCAGTTTTAGTTATATTAGCACATCAAGAAATTAAAAATTAGAACTATTGCCTTGGGAAGTAGCGGAATTATTATACATTTTTTTTGTATTTTAAGCAATTATTTTATTTAAGCAACAAATGTTTTTTTTTTATATAGCTTTAGTTGTAGATATATAACTATAATAACCCTGGGTTAAAGATAATTTATAAAATTAGCCTGATACTGAACAAAAACTCAAAATGAACATTTGTTAAAAACCTCTTCTGTACGTTTAAATAAACTGAGAAAAATAAACTAACTCTTTGAAAATCATTACAGTTTTTCATGTGGCAATAGCAGAGTTGGCATCTAGTTAAAAAAAAGCATTAGCTTAAAACAAAGTTAATATAAAACATTTATATATTCTCTGATGTTTGCACATATCATAAATTGGTCTTATTTTAAGGAATTTTAGACATTTTCACTAGAAAACTAAAACATTAGGGCTGTCAAAATGGCTGAAAAACTAAATTCGAATTTTCTACTTAAAAATGATCAATATTCGAATTATATTCAAATTTAAAAGGCATAATTTCAGTTAGGGTGAAGAAAAGCTTTTGTCTTCTCTCCTGAGGCCACAAGAGGGCGCATCGAGCAAAATATTACTAATGCACGTTTATTCAAAGCATAAGACAACATGACTATCCGTGGAAAAAAAGTGCATAATGTTTAAAATTGTGTTTATAAACCAATTATAATTAAGTTGCTTAAACAACTATAAACAAAACAGCATTATGCGTGTATGCATAGTTTAATACAAAGAGCCGAAAGCCAATCACACAGAGGACATTTCTCATTTAAAAACACGAGATGCAGTGGGACGGGAAAACCCGCTATAAGTCTTGAGATATGTTTTTTCTAAACATGCGGCTGTTTTGTGCGAGACGCGAGTGCAACGCTGATAGATGTCCCTCTAGAAAGTGCGCGAGATACGTGTTCTGTGTGAACGGCTAGGTTTCGGTTTTGACGTAAACAAGATCTTCTCCGCATTGATGTTCTCTTTTCCCGCAATATTTGTAATGAACACAGCAGCGCCATCTAGTGGCTTCAACTGGATAAGCTAAGAAACACATTATAATGCTACGACACTCGCATCGTCATCTCGTGCGCCGCTGATAAGCTGCCTCCGTAACGCACACCTAAAATTCGAATGTGCATTTTTATTTTAAATTCGACAAATATTCAAAATTCGAAAAAAAATTGACACCCCTAACAGACATGCAGTTCTGACTAACATTTAAACTGGTTTCATCAGTCGTTTACGACACACAATATGCACAAAAAACGAATTAAATCCGTTTCCATAGGATCGACAGCAGTTTGCAACATCTATAAATGGAGACGGAACATAAGCGTGTGAACTGAAAACTAATTTACACACTCAGAAATCAATTAGCTGCATAGTTTTTCTTGTGGCAGACTTGCTAACTACATGCTAATCATGCTAGATAAATGCTAACGTGCTAATTATGCTAGATACATGCTAGCATCGTGCTAAAAAACATGTTAGCAGCATGCATATGTTAGAAACATGCTAATTATTTTATATACATGCTAGCAACATGTTAACGATATGCTAATCATGCTAGAAACACGATTAACAATATGTTAGCATGTTAATAGTAAAACATGCTAATAGTGCTAACTACATGCTAGATAAATGCTAACATGCTAATTATGCTAGATACATGCTAATCACGTCAGAAGCATGCTAATCACTACTGGAGGCAGTTAGAGGCACAGAACAGCTGCTGGGATGGAGTTAGGGAGGTCATTAACTAAACCAGTAACTAGATTAATTTACTAACTACCTTTCATCCTGTAATCTGTACCGGACTACACCTTGCATGTACTCTAAGCAGTCATTATGCGCAAATAAGCACACTATCCGTCATTTCTTTCTATTATTATCAGTTGTTGTGACCTGTGCCGGGGACCTCGCGTGATGACGTCACGACGCCCGTGGACTGTAGCAGAGCTCCTCGCGAGGACTTCACAAACACCTGAGCGACAGGTCGCCAGAAACAACAGAAGAGAGGATCCGCGTGAATCTGACAGTGAAATCAATTAAATAATTCAACTGATCATTACAATCTCTTCATTTCAAAGACGGCTTCAAGTCTGTGTCTTAATAAATGAATAAAACCATGGATGAAGCGTCCCCTGACTATCTGTGTGCTGCTGCTGCTGCTGCTCACTCATCAATCGCTGCTCCGTCTCGACCACGTGTTCGTGTTTCCCGCCACCAGGTTAAATGCGTCTCACCTGAGCGCTTGATTCCTGCGGCGACAGCGACACCCAGCGGCCAGGTGCAGTCATTACACGCGGCTCCAGTGCGATTTAATAAAGCAGTCCGACGCCAATATCACAAACTTTAACACAGAGAAAAGTCCGCTATCTATCTGTCTATCAGTTTTGTATAAATAATTAAAAAAATGTCTGCGGGTTTAATGCTTACATATAAAAAAAAAAATTAAATTTTAAATAATTATTTTAAAAAATTATAATTTTTTTTTAACATTCATTAAAAAACCTTTTATCATTATCACTGAATTTGATCATAATTTGAGCACATACATTTTTTATTTTGATGTACTAAGCCAGTGTTTCCTACCTATTCGAACAAAACGTAGTCTAACCGTCTTCACTGAATATTATAAAGTTGATTATTATGTGTTTATGATGAGGACTTTTGTTATATTTACAGTACCGTTCAGATGTATGGGTCATTGTGGTTTTTAAGAAATTACTTTCATTCAAGGATACATTAAATTGCTAAAAAAACAAACCAGTGAAGTACTTTTTACAGTAAATTATGAGGTGTAATAACAGTAATTTACCGTTTTTAAGCACGCTGGTGATTTCAGTGCTACAGCTTCAGTGATGCTGAGATCTGATCAAACCTGCTGCCCCAAAGATGAAATAGACTCGATAAAAATAGAATTTCTACAGAAGAGATGTCACTTTGTGACTCTTGAACACAATATTTACTGCGCTGATATGTTTGGATGTTTTCAACTCGCTTTCGGTGAAAAATCATAATATTTATAGCTTGGTTTTTTGAGAATATATTGAATTTCTGACATAGCAGACATACATTTACACATGCAAACGGAAGAAATGTAAACCCTCCGTTGCTATATTTCATGATTTTGTGAGAATATTTCAAAGCTTGCTTACAAATACTTCAAAGAAGACTAAGTAGAAAGATGGGAAACATTATTATTTTAGTGCTGTCTTGATTTATATCTTTGTTATAGTCCATTACATTTCAAATCTTGCTTTGTTTGTCAGTGTTGTGTGCCAGCTATAATCATAATAATAATTAATGCATGAAATATTTAGCACCTCATACAAAACATAACCACAAAAACACAGTTGGTTTTATTGATCAAACATCTCAGTATAGACAAAACTCATATAACTTTGTACAGCCGTTTATAATAATTTATCACTCTCAGTGCTATAGTTATCAATATAAAGATTACAAATCATCCTGAATAAAGAAAGAGTGAACCCAAGTGTTTCAGAAGCAATCTAACGCTTTCAGATCACAACATAAATCATGGTTTAAACAAAAGCTGATTTATTTATATTTATATATATGTGTCCCTGCAGCACAGAAGCAGTGTTAAGTCGCTGGGGGATATTTGTAGCAATATTTGAAAAAGATTTCTCTTTTATGCCAAAAATCATTAGGATATTAAGTAAAGATCATGTTCCATGAAGATATTTAGTAAATGTCCTACCGTAAATATATCAAAACTTAATGTTTGATTAGTAATATGCATTGCTAAGAACTTCATTTGAACAACTTTAAAGATGATTTTCTCAATATTTAGATGTTTTTGCACCCTCAGATTCCAGATTTTCAAATATTGTCCTATCCTAACAAACTTCAATTTCGAAAAATGGACACTTAAGACTGGTTTTGTGTTCCAGGGTCAGATATATGCAGTATATATATATATATTTTAATACAGTCTGACTGTTTTTATTATGACCACTAGAGGGGAGTGTGACTCTATATTCGATCTGAGATCCTTTAATTTTAACTTCTCAAGTCAGACCACATGAATCAGACAAGAAGTAATACAGTCAGATCTGTTGCTGTTACAGCAGTGTGTAATTAAACATGTTAGAAAAACAGCAAATGTTCACAGGACAGACAGATATTATCAGCCAGTCGTTCAAATCCCTGTGAGAAATTCACTTTTTACCAAGAGGAAAGAGCACATTGTTTTCTAAACATATTAAAACACCATATTTATTTATTGGTAATCAAACACCACTCCATCTTGGCTTCCCACTCAAAAACAATCTGAACTACATAATCTGACAGAAACAGACACTAAACTCCCAAACCGGATATGCATAGAACACAATAATCAAATATCACTTTTCACTAATAAAAGAGGAATTCATTATATGATCATTTTCCTCACACGTTTAGTTTTTTTTTTTTTTTTTGCCACAGTCACTCCTGAACCAGCTTGAAATTTTTTTTTGCACTGATTTTCTGCTGTAGAAACATAAAAGGATAAAATCCTGGTGAACTGCTCAAGCGAGTGTCGGTGCAACAGCAGCATTCGTGTAGTGAAGACACGAGTTCAACTGGCCAAGTGCACACTACAGAAGGACATTTAAACACTCACAGCTTTGTGTTTTGCGTTGTGTAGGTTCACACACTTTTACATTTATGCAACTGGCAGACGCTTTTATCCATTGCAGTCAAGGTCTACATTTTGTCTGTTCATGCATTCCCTGGGAACTGAACACATAACCTTGCTGTTGCAAGCCATGATCTACTGTTTGAGCCATTTACGTTTATGCATTTGGCAGATGCTTTTATCCAAAGTGACCTGCATTGCATTTAAGGTATACACTGGATCAGTTCATGCATTCCCTGGGATTCGAACCTATCACCTTGCTGCTTTGAGGGTGTGTAAATGATGACAGAGTGTTCATTTTTGGGTGAACTCTTCCTTTAACATTAAACAAGTCCAAATGAAACCTATTTTAATGAGCCAAATTTGTGAGAAAATAATGTAGGGTTGGACAAATTAAAAAAACACGAGCCCTTAAATACTGCATGTCCCACCCGACTCTTCATTTCCGTAGGTTTTTATGTACAGGGTGCAGCAGACGTGTCCAGTGGATGCTTTTGAGGTCACACAATCCGTGTTTGGCTTTAACTGAGGCTCCCATAAACGGAAAAACTGTACAAACTCAACAGTCCTTCAGAAACGATGCACAAGCTTCCTCCCAACAACTCTAGTGTTCTGCAGGACTCTGTTTCCGGTAAGCAGCTGCTGGCCGTCTCTGCTGGAGCTGCGGTTTGTTGGGTTTGTTCTTCTGACGCCACTGGCACAGCAGGATGGATCTGAAGGTGGTGCGAAAGGTCTTGTTGCAGAGCGCGTAACACATGGGGTTGACGGTGCTGTTGACGTAGCACAGCCAGTATCCCAGAGCCCACAGCGTCTCGGGGATGCACTCGTCGCAGAACGCATTCACCAGGACCATGATGTTGTACGGCGTCCACGTGATGATGAAGGCCAGGAGGATGGCGCTCAGCGTCTGCGCCGCTTTCTTCTCTTTCACCAGAGAGACCTTCTTGCGTTTGTTGACCTGCGTCTTGGCCTTGCAGCCGAAGCGTTTGGTGAGCGCCGCGTCTTTGAGGGAGGTGTTGGCGTTGGGTTGATCTTTGGAGCTCATGGATGCTTTGGAGTGACCGGACAATACCTTTCTGGAAGGTCTCGCATCTTCAGTTGGGTGGAGATTCTCGGAGATGGAGTAGACGGCTTGGGCGTCTTCTGCATCCTCTTCCTCCTCATCATCCGATTGGTCGACGGACACGGCGGTTTCGTTATTATTCCAGCTGTCGCTGCTATTGCGGTCTGTGTCGCCGCTGCGACCCTTCCAAGCGTTACGACTCAACGGCCAGAACCAAAACCGGCCTGTTCTGGTTCTCCCAGAGCTTCTCTGGCTCGACGGATGGAGCTCGTAACTGCTGTGACTGCGCGAGCTTCCCGGATTCCCGACGGATTCCTCCGGACTCCCTTGGTTGCCCGAACACTTGAGTCCAGCCAGCTCTTTGGAGCGGTTCTCCGTCTCCTTGTAGATCCGCCAGTAGAGGACGGTCATGATGGTAACAGGCAGATAGAAAGCAGCGATGGCTGTGCAGAAAGTGGTGATCGGCTCCGAGAGGAACTGGATGTAGCATTCATCCGGAGGAACCGTTCGTTCCCCGACGAAATACTGCCAGAAGAGGATAGCTGGCGCCCAGAGGATGAACGAAATGGACCAGGCCAATCCAATCATGGTCATGGCTCGCTTAGTGGTGCGTTTGGCTCTGTACGTCAGCGGACGCGTGACGGAGAAGTACCGGTCGAAGCTGATGACCAGCAGGTTCATCACTGAAGCATTGCTGGCTACATAATCAACGGCAAGCCACAGATCGCAGGCCCAGTTCCCAAGCGCCCAGTGGTCCATGATTATATACGTAGTGTAGAGGTTCATCGAAAGCACGCCGATGATGAGGTCTGCGAACGCCAGGCTGAGCAAATAGTAGTTATTCACCGTCTTCAACTGCTTGTTGACTTTAAAGGACACCAGGACCAGGATGTTCCCGGTGATGGTAACTATGGAAAGCGAGCCGCAGAGGAACACGATCATCACGATCTGCCAGATTGTGTGTCCGAGAGTGGCATTGGCGGTCAGATTGGTGGCTTGCGAATCATTGGCGGTCTGGATGTCATGTGGTACAAACGCTGTGACGGGATTGGCCCGCATCCCCGGGGAGCTGTCGGTCAGGAATAATCCGGGCTCGGAGCTCAGCGTCAGGTTCATGGTGGCATATTCTGTGGACGAAGCTGACAGACAAGAGATATTAGCACGAGAGAACGACACAGAAAACACACTTGATCTCACACACCACTCTCTGATCATATCACATTATTATGCGCTTATAACATATTGCCTCATATTGATTATACAAAACCTACTGATTTTAACAATATTAGTTTATTAGTAAAAAGAAACTAACCACAAAAATGATATGTGACCCTGGAGCACAAAACCAGTCATAAAGGTCAATTCTGAAAGCTGAATAAATAATCTTTCCATTGATGTATGGTTTGTTATAATCGGACAATATTTGGCTGAGATACAACTATTTGAAAATCTGGAATCTGAGGGTGCAAAAAAATCTAAATATTGAGAAAATCATCTTTAAAGTTGTTCAAATGAAGCTCTTAGCAATGCATATGTAGCGTCTCGACCAATCTGACACACTAATTTTTATTTGATTTAACAAATCAATTATTCATTAGATTAACAAATCGTCACAGTCCCCTCATTCAATAGACTGGATGCCAGGGCTTCGCTTGAACACCATCCCCCACCTTGATCACCATGACAACTAATCATGATATCACTGGTTTTACGGCCTAAAAGGAATGCAGGGGAGAAACTCCCTCATTTTACTCATGAGAAAGACACACAATGCCCAGAGAAATGGACTGTTCTCTAATTAATTCATAGGAAAACCTTTCTTTGATTGAATACCCATATCCTTTGGTCATTGTGTATACCATTACTGTCTTGTATATTGTCTGTTGTAGTGTATGCTGTTTTATTCATGTTATCATAGCAGACGGCGATCAGGAGCTACAAAATTGCTATAAAGCATCATAAAAGTTCTCCAAACAACATATAAGCACTGTATTCCAGGTCTTCTGATGCTCTAATGAAGATCTCCTCGACCAAAACTCTCAGAAAGAAAGCTATCATATATAAGTCAGTGCATGAGTTCTTTGATCAAATATGTGACTCTGGAGCACAAAACCAGTCATAAGGGTCAATTTCTCGAAATTGTGATTTATGCATCATCTGAAAGCTGAATAAATAAGCTTTCCATTGATGTATGGTTTGTTAGGATCGGACAATATTTGAAAATCTGGAATCTGAGGGTGCAAAAAAATCTAAATATTGAGAAAATCATCTTTAAAGTTGTGCAAATGAAGTTCTTAGCAATGCATATTACCAATCAAACATTAAGTTTTGATATATTTACAGTAGGAAACTTACAAAATATCTTCATGGAACATGATCTTTACTTAATATCCTAATGATTTTTGGCATAAAAGAGAAATGTATAATTGTGACCCATACAATGTATTGTTGGCTATTGCTACAAATATCCCCCAGCGACTTAACACTGCTTTTGTGCTGCAGGGACACATATTATGATTTGATGGTGTTTTGAGATCATACAGGTCTGTGGCGTGTGTTTTCTCACCGTATCTCCTGATTAAAGCTCATGGGTGACTCGGCTGGATCGCGTGTGCTCCGTCAGACACTGAAAAACAGCAGTGAACATCATTCACATCATACCATCACACACGTCACATTCACTGGGCTCCGTTTAATTCATGTTACATTCACACTGAATCAGACAGAGACGCTAAATAAACCATCTGTGTTTCTCTCAGACTCTGATCAGTCCTGACCACACACACCGGATTCTGACGCTCAGTAAACTCTTCAGTTACAGATCACTCAGCTAAAACAGCAGCAACGACGGCCCAGACCCAGAAAGTCTGTTCTGGACAACAGGGAAAAACTAACCATACAGCAGTATACAGTTATGATAGCTAAATAGGCATAATTTTGTTTTGATTCCAATTTCGACATTCTACTAACATTCTACTAACTATAAGTAACTTTGCACCTACATGTCAGTGAACTCTCATTAGAGTATTAGTAGACTGTTAGGTTAGGGTTAGTAGAATAAGTTGACATGAACTTGCAAAAAATACTTATCTGTAGGATGTCCATCATAACACAGTGTGAGCAGATATTAAGCAGATATTAAGCAGATACTCTAATGACTGCTAGCTGACAGGTAGAAGAAAAAATGCTCATATCTTCAGTCGAGAGTCCAGTCAAACTCTACAGCAGAAATTCATCCGTCATGAGGTAAAATCCAGTCAAATTAGACAAAAATAAACCAGACATCAACAAAACCAGAGACCTCAGCTATCAGTTTTTATCAGTTGATGGATTCTAACTTCCGTTTGGATGCTCTCGTCTTCCGGTCTCCATAGAAATCCGTGTTACAACGGGGTAAAAAGATCCACTGAATTAATTCAACTGAAACTTTCTCAGTATAAATAATATAAACGTGTGCAGGGCTGAGCTGTGCTGTTGTTGGCTGTCACAGTCATCTACACACTCATTAAACTATGAGTAACTGCAAGAAGACGTCACTGTCACACTGAAAAAGGTGGATAATTGAGATCATATTACTGCTTATTATTGTTATTTACACACACACAAATATATATCAAGTCAGTTTAGTTGAATAAGTTGACATGAACTTGCAAAAAATACTTATCTGTAGGATGTCCATCATAACACAGTGTGAGCAGATATTAAGCAGATATTAAGCAGATACTCTAATGACTGCTAGCTGACAGGTAGAAGAAAAAATGCTCATATCTTCAGTCGAGAGTCCAGTCAAACTCTACAGCAGAAATTCATCCGTCATGAGGTAAAATCCAGTCAAATTAGACAAAAATAAACCAGACATCAACAAAACCAGAGACCTCAGCTATCAGTTTTTATCAGTTGATGGATTCTAACTTCTGTTTGGATGCTCTCGTCTTCCGGTCTCCATAGAAATCCGTGTTACAACGGGGTAAAAAGATCCACTGAATTAATTCAACTGAAACTTTCTCAGTATAAATAATATAAACGTGTGCAGGGCTGAGCTGTGCTGTTGTTGGCTGTCACAGTCATCTACACACTCATTAAACTATGAGTAACTGCAAGAAGACGTCACTGTCACACTGAAAAAGGTGGATAATTGAGATCATATTACTGCTTATTATTGTTATTTACACACACACAAATATATATCAAGTCAGTTTAGTTATTTAGTTAAACTGAACAAAAATGAGATCATGTTGCCTTGGCAACTAGCTGAAATAAAGTTTTTGTCATATTTTATGGTTTTATTTTTAGATTTAGTTAACTATAATAACCCTGGTCCATTTCATATTTAACATTTTGTTTATTCTGTATGATAAACTACTGCAGTTTCAGTTGAGAAGCAGTGAAATATACAAACACACTCCAAACATGACATGAGAAAAACACAGTGTAATCGTGCATGGGAAAATACTCACATATTCTTCTGAATGTATAAATGCTCTGCTCAGGTCACAATTAAAAACTAATTACATTAGTCCTACAACACACTCACACACACACACACTCTCTCTCTCTCACACACACACACACACACACACACACACACAC
>NW_015506684.1:36435-40812 GCF_001515645.1 Sinocyclocheilus grahami
ACACACACACAGACACACACAGACACACAGACACACACACGAGAAAAACACAGACTGAACCAAACAAACAACATTAAAATATAGTTTCATTCCATCAATTTCAGAAGTGAATCCAGAACAATGAGAGAAAGAACACGATCTGACAGACGAACGCAGCTGATTCTCAGACTAAAGTCTGCTAAATTAATAAATGAATGAATGTCATGTAAATTTAACTCATGCTCAGAGATCATGGAGAATTTTTGGTTGCACTTTATTTTACAGTACATGTACTTACAGTGTACCTACCTAAGAAAGTTCTGGTAACATAAGGTAACTACATGGGGTAGGGTTCGGTTTAGGTTTAGGTTCAGGGTTCGTACCTAGTTATTGTAGTTATTATAATAATAGTGTATACATGAGGAACATGGCTGTAAAATAAAGTGCCACCGAATTTTTTCACACAAGACCGGAAGAAAACAGCTACAGAAAAATGCTCTAGAAATCACTTGGGCCATCCTAGCAACACCTTAGCAACCACCCAGAATACCCTAGCAACTGCATAGCAACACCCTGTAAACAAAAAATACACTGTAGCATCATGCACTGCAAAACAACAGGTGGCGAAACTATTTATTCTCAGATATTGCTAGTAAATTTCACAAACAATTAGAAACAGCAATGAATGCATTGAATTAAACATGAAGTAGAAAGACTGAAATAGTATTTTCTTGCAAAGCATACTCTGATAATCATTGAAAAATGATTATTGTGGAAAATACTCACATATTCTTCTGAATGTATAAATGCTCTGCTCAGGTCACAATTGAAGACTAATTAAACCGATCATTTTAATTATTAGATATACAAATCCAGTGCCATTTCTGTTCTTCGATAGTAAAGTGGAGCAGCTCGAGGGGAAGCGAGAGGAAGTCCTCAGGGTTTGCTCTGTTTTGCATAAATCAAAGGGCTGCGGATTCGAGCGAAGCACACACACAGACACACACACACAGACACACAGACACACACACGAGAAAAACACAGACTGAACCAAACAAACAACATTAAAATATAGTTTCATTCCATCAATTTCAGAAGTGAATCCAGAACAATGAGAGAAAGAACACGATCTGACAGACGAACGCAGCTGATTCTCAGACTAAAGTCTGCTAAATTAATAAATGAATGAATGTCATGTAAATTTAACTCATGCTCAGAGATCATGGAGAATTTTTGGTTGCACTTTATTTTACAGTACATGTACTTACAGTGTACCTACCTAAGAAAGTTCTGGTAACATAAGGTAACTACATGGGGTAGGGTTCGGTTTAGGTTTAGGTTCAGGGTTCGTACCTAGTTATTGTAGTTATTATAATAATAGTGTATACATGAGGAACATGGCTGTAAAATAAAGTGCCACCGAATTTTTTCACACAAGACCGGAAGAAAACAGCTACAGAAAAATGCTCTAGAAATCACTTGGGCCATCCTAGCAACACCTTAGCAACCACCCAGAATACCCTAGCAACTGCATAGCAACACCCTGTAAACAAAAAATACACTGTAGCATCATGCACTGCAAAACAACAGGTGGCGAAACTATTTATTCTCAGATATTGCTAGTAAATTTCACAAACAATTAGAAACAGCAATGAATGCATTGAATTAAACATGAAGTAGAAAGACTGAAATAGTATTTTCTTGCAAAGCATACTCTGATAATCATTGAAAAATGATTATTGTGGAAAATACTCACATATTCTTCTGAATGTATAAATGCTCTGCTCAGGTCACAATTGAAGACTAATTAAACCGATCATTTTAATTATTAGATATACAAATCCAGTGCCATTTCTGTTCTTCGATAGTAAAGTGGAGCAGCTCGAGGGGAAGCGAGAGGAAGTCCTCAGGGTTTGCTCTGTTTTGCATAAATCAAAGGGCTGCGGATTCGAGCGAAGGCTTCGCTGGTCAAGCAGAATATCTCCTGCTTTCATTTGACTGCCTGTGTCTAGTTAAAGCAGAGCCGCTGCTGTTTGCCATCTGAATGAACTAGAAATCCTCCAGCGTCCCGTTACACACAGTGAGAACAACAGCATTCATCTGAGCACACAAATCGACAGCAGAGGACATTTATCAGAGTGGACTTACTGTCAAACCCTAAAAACTGAAAGAAAAAAAAAGTTAAGGAACATCGCCACTGCTTTCGCCAAAGAACCAAAAGATACAGTGGGGCATGTTGTCACACTATAGAAATAATAATAAATAAATAATCAAAGAAAACAAATATATATATAGATATCAATTTCAGTAGTCAAACATATAAGTAATAAATAAATAAAAAATAAAATATATATATATATACACACTTGAAAAAAATTAAAATTTTCACTCAGAAATTGCTAGTAAATTGTACGATTAATTAAATAAATAAAAACAAGTAATGCATTGAATTAAACCAGAAATTCTGAGGCAGAAAGAATGAAATAGTATACAGTTTTACATTATGGTTTTGCTTTATTTAACAGTTAAATGATTATGAAACAAAAATGCATGAAAAAAAAATGTTGGTGTAAAATTCATTTTCACACCTGTGACAACTTACCCCACTTTTAATATTACTAGAAATGTCCACATTACTGACCAGGTTTGACATGCACATCATTGTATGATTAAGATAGATATTCTGGATTTTTTATAATGACAAATAAAGTCAATTTGACACGATACGGACTAGAATATCAGAGGAGATTCACTTCTGACCAGGAACAGAGAAGAACACATTCATTCACTCACTCGATGTACTGTACGTTCATAATGCATAAACACACTCATACTGTGTTTCTCTGTTTATAATGTAACAAAGGATTTAATACAGACACAAGTAATTGATAAACATGAGGTTGTTGGTTTATTTCTGATGAGGTGGCGTTTCTTCAGAGGAAGCTCAGGTCCAGTGCACTGATGATTCTGCCATAGATTAGCACAGCCTGTAAAGAACTGCTGACATTACTAATACAGGCTATACTAATTAAAGCCAGAGTCATCAAACCAGCCTTCAGACTTCTGACGACGAGGTCACGTGAACATGAGCTGCTGAGCGACTTCAGACAATGATTTCAGTCTTTCTGCTTCAAAATCTCACCTTAAACTCAGTGTGTTACTTGCCTTTTCTTTGTAAATATTAGTGAGATTTGCTAGAAATTTCTGAGTGAAAAATGTTGCAGAGTAAGCATTTTGTCAGTGTACCCAACTGAAAAATTATAAAAAGGTTACAAGGTTTCAAATAAAAATTAAAGGCATCACAATAAAAATATAAAACTATATAAATACAATTTATACATTTTATAAATAAAATAAAAACAAATACATAAAATGTAATTGTTATGCTTAAAATAGGCTTTATTTTGTCATTTCTTCTTGATTTTCATTTTGAAGTGAGATTGAACTCATCCCTGACAGGTTTTTTGTAGATTCACCCAGATCTAGACTGCTTAAACCCGGGTTAGAGGACATCTCTAGGGTTTATATGGCAGGTCATTATTAAAGCATCAGTACTAGTTAAACATGACAGACGAAAAGAGTTCAGTAAAATTACATTACATACAAAAACACACCATGAACCCTCACAAAAACACCATCCTCTCGGTAAACACATAGATGAAGGTTTCTAATGGAGATCAGAGAGAATCTGCCCTTCCATTTACAGACACGCCATTAGGATCCATTACTCAAACACAAGCCATTCATAATGTCACATCATACTGATAATTAAACAATCCATCAGCAAACATCATGATCAAACCACAATCGATAAATCAACCAACCAAACAAACAAGCAAACATATAGAAATAACGTATGGAAGCCTATAGGTAGCGAAATTCAATTTAAAATGCAATATGCAAAATGGCAACGCAGTATTCAAAATGGCATTGTATTTCTGTATTTAAATTTACATTTTCCATTAACCATACATGCAAAGTTTGGTGCAAAAGTAAAATGAAAATTAAATTTTATAATTTACATTTGCCATTTCCAACAGTAGTCTTAATATGTAAATTGCATGCACATTTGAACGTGCATGCACATTATAAGTTGAGAAATGAAAATGAAAATATATAACACAAATTGATTTGATATGTGTAACATGTTCAAGCAGAAACGGTAGCAAAATGATAATTTAAATGCTATTTGTCCTAAATGCATTTAGACTAACAGTTAGAACACTTCGGATTGCATTTTCATCATGACGCCGAGTGATACTTGTAGCAGAATTCAATTTGAAAATGCATTCCGAGCTGACCACGCCCACCCTCCGTCACTCAGTGCTTCAAGGCAGGGATTGGTGGAAGAGTGGTATGTTTGGATCGTTTGAAACATGGCGGCTGGAGATCTGATAA
>NW_015506684.1:47423-48881 GCF_001515645.1 Sinocyclocheilus grahami
TCCATTTCAAATGTCCTGTAAAAGCAGAACGAGACAAATCAAGCAACACGGTTTCAGATCAACAGACTTTCACTCCCATTGAGACAAATTAACCAACCAGCAGCTTAACATTTACTCTGTTGAGACACAAACAAACACAAATTCAGATCAATGTAATATCGCATTCATCTGTTATTGTAGTAAACATGCTCCTTTGCAGCTCATTGATTCACCCTCGGTCGATGATCTTTCTTCATGTCCAGAATGCTCTTTTCTTTCCCGTAATAGAGACAAGAGCAGTCCAGCTCCGAACAGGACAATCATAAAAGTTCTCCATAAGACACCCGCACTAAATAAAACCAGATTTGTACTGAACTGAGATTTGCGCTTGAGCTGACAGTCTCTGTTTCTATCAGCTTTCACTGTATGAAGAGACACCTGAGGATGAGAAGATGATGACAAAACGTTGCTTTTGGGTGAACTATCTTGTTCTAGACCTCAAGCTGTTCAGAGCATCCCATCAGAAATACTAAAGTCTCTTCTGAGGCTGAATTGTGGATCTTTATAATTAACTTCCAGATCTAGGGTGGGAACTGTACCATAATAAATGCTGTGAAAGACTCAATCAATCAATGTAAGAATGAGAATCTGACACCTTTTGTTTTATCTAACCCAGGATCATTGAGAAACATGCCTCTGCCTACATTTCTGCACAACTCCAGTGTGTATGTTGTACAGTAATGACCTATACATACTGTACAGTTCACTGCAGTTTCCAGTTGAATTGAGCAGTAAAACACCAACAATTCTTTTTCACACAAATTATGATTACAGGGGCAGATTATTGATTAATAAAGACTTATTTCACACATTTCCTTACGCAATACTATGTTATAAGCAGTGTTGGGGAAAGTTACTTTTAAAAGTAATGCATTACAATATTGCGTTACTCCATAAAAAAAGTAACTGATTACGTTACTTAGTTACTTTTTATGGAAAGTAATGCGTTACGTTACTTTTACGTTACTTTTTAAATCTGGACAGGGCTTGCTTGTTTGTTTTTAAAATAAAAAAGTTATATTTTTGGCAAATATAAAAGCCTTTTCACACCAAAAGTGAAATGAATGCGCCTCAGGCTGAAGGGAAAGTACAGTAGAATGCAGAAGAAGACATTTCAACACTTCAGCAATAAACAAAGACACACAGATGTTCGTCTAGAGTAATGTGTGGTTATTAGTACGCTTGAACTGCATCATCGAAGATCAGAAGCTAATAGAATGGGATTAAATACATAAAGCATATTTGTGTTGTTTAACATTTAATTATTGCAGGTTTGCGTCATATTCTGAGTTGCATTATTTTTATTCATTTTGAGGAATACTGAATCAGTTTTTTTTTTTTTGTTAGTGAGATGAATTAATGCATATTCAGATTTATTTTAGAACTACAGTAACATCTGATTTCTCTCAACATGGGGAC
>NW_015506684.1:50014-56729 GCF_001515645.1 Sinocyclocheilus grahami
ACTAATTACGTTACTTAGTTACTTTTTATGGAAAGTAATGCGTTACGTTACTTTTACGTTACTTTTTAAATCTGGACAGGGCTTGCTTGTTTGTTTTTAAAATAAAAAAGTTATATTTTTGGCAAATATAAAAGCCTTTTCACACCAAAAGTGAAATGAATGCGCCTCAGGCTGAAGGGAAAGTACAGTAGAATGCAGAAGAAGACATTTCAACACTTCAGCAATAAACAAAGACACACAGATGTTCGTCTAGAGTAATGTGTGGTTATTAGTACGCTTGAACTGCATCATCGAAGATCAGAAGCTAATAGAATGGGATTAAATACATAAAGCATATTTGTGTTGTTTAACATTTAATTATTGCAGGTTTGCGTCATATTCTGAGTTGCATTATTTTTATTCATTTTGAGGAATACTGAATCTGTTTTTGTGAGTGAGATGAATTAATGCATATTCATATTTATTTTAGAACTACAGTGACATCTTCTGATTTCTGTCACCATGGCAACACCAGAGCTGTCAATCAATAAATTGAAGAAAAAAAAAGTAACTTGCGTTACTTATTTGAAAAAGTAACTCAGATATTCTCTTGTAAATTAAAAAATAATGCGTCACTTTACTAGTTACTTGAAAAAAGTAATCTGATTACGTAACTCGCGTTACTTGTAATGCGTTACCCACAACACTGGTTATGAGCATAAAACACTTTTATCATAGTGCATGATGTTTGTATCATATATCCAGCTCCATATGTTTGGTTTTTCTGATGTGGTAAACTTGCTTGGAAGCGCACCCGGTGCAGCATTGCACTTGATGTGATGTGAGGCGCTCACAATGTCACAAAACGTGCAAAAAGCTGCATAATATAATTTAGCAGAAATGCTGCCATTCCAGTGAGCCTGGGTTGTTTTTCAGTCAGTGTGAACGAAAGAAAACAAAGACAAATAATCTACTGTGAAAACCTCAACGTTCTTCCTCTGAAAGAAACATGACTTTGTCTTCTAGCGAAAGTATAAACCTGTGCATTCTGAAACTGCATGAAGCCGTCCGATCAGACCGCGGCACTCAAATATAAACTGGGAGAAAATGATCCTTCATTGGATTCTGATGCAAATACTTCCACTTGCATTTACATTAACTTCAGCAGCAGACATCAGCGTATCGTCGCACCTGAATTCATCTGCATTTCAGGAGTTCACTGAGTTTGAGAAAAAATTATGCATTTGTATTTTGGAAAACAATGACTCTGACCGAAAGTAATTAAATATAACAAATGTGCGCAGATAAGACGGTTAGCTGCCGTCTGAAGATAGAACGCCTCTTTTATCCAGACCAGGGTTCTTTGTTCTGGGTTCAGTGAATTAAATCACAGATATTTCACACAGGTTCAGAGTTAAAACAAGCAGAACGTGCACAAAGATGAAGAACAATGAAGAACGAGAATAAAAGCCTCAGAAAGGACCTGAATTCACACACACACATTCACAAATAAAAGCCGGCCTCACTATCGAACACTTCTAAAGCCAGACGCAGAAAATCAAAGAAGGAGAGTTGATGATTTTGACTGCTGAAATCACTGATTATTACTGAAGCAGTTCATCTCAGTTCAGTTTATTTGAAAATGAAAGCATTACAGTGGAGCATTTCTTCAGTCAGAGATAAATGGTTGGTTAACTAAAGACGTGTAATGGTGCTCGTTAATCGAGAACCATTAAAATCTCTTCTCATCCCATAATTTAGATTAAATATTCCATAGATTCCATAAAGCCCTTGATTATCTATGACGCTAAAATTCAGTCAAATATGTGGCTTTTAATGAGTTTTTAAAGACTTCAGATTTAAAGCATCACATATGCCATAATCTGATCATGTGTGTGTGTTGCATTACGCAGCATTTAAATTCATGTAAACGGCACCGAAACTACCGTCATTTATTCAGCATTTATTCATTAGTCTTTGCCGTCATGCGAATCTCTGCAATCATCACAAATAAATGTGTGCTGTACTTTAAAGTATTTCTAAGAAATGCATTTCAGACTTGTGCCAGAGATGTGCTTGCAAGTTATTAACTTGATTATTTACGCAAAAAGATAAACATGAGGTTAATAAAGAGCTCATCACAGTGAGTGACTGACGTGAAAACATCATCACTTTCATATTTGTAACCCTCTTTTGAAATGTTGATATTATCAAACTGAATTCATCAGATCCACTGATAAGACTGATGTCTGTGCTGCTGATTTCCCTCCAAAATGAGGTCACTTCCTGTAGGGTGATAGCATTGCGGAAGTCACTTTTCTTATTTGATTTTACAGAAGACCGACAGGATGGAGAATAACCTGATTATCAATTAAATCACACTTCCAATTATTTAACATGTAACTGATTAATCAGAATTTTGTGCAGCAGCTGGAAACAAATGAACATCTATTAAAACCAAAGTAGTGAAATGATTTCAAATTCACCCGTGTTCGGACAAAAATGATATAGTAATAAAATGAACTACTGTGATTAACATCTTTAAATAGATAACCAGCAAAGACTTCGACTCAAAACCCTTCAGCACATAAATATGTGAAAGTGGATGAATAAAGCACTGCCCTTCACATCAAGCTAACGACAGGAGAGAGAGAACTCATAAACTACTGTAACACTTGTGTCCAAATCAACATGAAAGGAGGAGTTGTTCATGTAAGCTGATACTTTTACCTAACTTCTTTTAAACGTAGCATTAAATCTACCACGCTCATATAAAAACAGCAAAGAGAAAGAAAGAACATGTATTCCAGTATTTGATATCAACTTCATGAAGCGCATTAAACATGACGTTACACCAGGGTTTCCCAAACTGGGCTGCAGTGGGTTTGTGCAGTTAATAAAAAAGCATAAAATGTAATCAAAATAAGACACTTGAACACTAAAAATAGATGATAATAGCATGTGTATGTGACCGACATCAGAGAACCATGTGTTAAGTTACTGAAATATTAACTTTCTGAGGGATATCTCAAGTAAATGTTTTATTTTAACAGGTTGGGCTGACAAAAATGTTCGGGAATCCCTGCATTATATGAACAGAACATTAATAAATGTGAAAACAATGACACTTCCGGGTTTGAAATATTTTTCCTCCAGATTTCCAGAATCAACAGATATTGATGAAGACACTGTTTTTCACAAGCTACACACCACCAGCGTTTAGTAACTTGCAGAATTATTAGTTTCATGCATGGTGTTTCCCTCCAAAATTCAGAGGCATGCTTTGCAAAAATATTTACATTGTGAATATAATCAAAGGTAAACGGTACGAAGCTTTAAAAGAGAAAAAAGAAGAATTAGGGGAAATGAGTAATCAATATGTGGAGATATTTCGAGAGAAAGCCGGCGAGTGAACGCTTCCCAAATCTCTCTATAAATGGAGAAATCTGTCCAGCTTCTGCTCTCTGGCCTGCAGAGCAGGGCAAATGTTCTGTAACGCAGCTTTATCTGTCAGCACATAATCAAATCCAGATCCCGCTCATGCTAATGAATGTATATCCTAACGACACGCGCCACTGAACACAACATCTGATCGCTGCCAAGACTCCAGATCAACTGAGAGCAGCTCCGTCTCCTCCAGAGACGTCCAGAACCTGCGTCGCCGGAAGATAAAGAGTGCAAGCAGAGAAATGTGCAGCTCGTAACTCATCAAAACTTACATGATGAACATGAAGCCTGTTCTGAGAATCATTAGCATTACTTTCATGGCAATTATTACACATATTTAAGGACTAATTCACCTATAAATGATGGTTCTGTCGTCATCGTTCCAAACCTCTAAGACTTTCTTTCTTCTGTGAAACCCTAAAGAAGATACTTTGAAGAACACTGGGAACCAAACATCTTTGGACCCCATTGACTTTGATTATGTGGACAAAAAACACTTAGACTAACTGAACCTTTAACTGATAAAAATATCAGTTATAAAAATATATGTGCTGTCAAGCAGTTAAAATGTTTAATCTAATTAAATCGGGGAAGTTGTGGCCTAATGTTTAGAGAGTCGGACTCATAACCCAAAGGTTGTGGGTTCGAGTCTCGTACCGGCAGGGATTGTAGGTGGGGGGAGTGAATGTACAGCGCTCTCTTCCACCTTCAGTACCACGACTGAAGGGCCCTTGAGCAAGGCACCGAACCCCAACTGCTCCCTGGGCGCCGCAGCATAAATGGCTGCCCACTGCTCCGGGTGTGTGTTCACGGTTTGTGTGTGTTCACTGCTGTGTGTGTGCACTTTGGATGGGTAAATGCAGAGCACTAATTCTGAGTATGGGTCACCATACTTGGCCACATGTCACGTCACTAATTTATCACATGATGTGCATCTAATTCATTTTGAATTAATCGTGTTAGATGGTTGTGCTAAATGAGAAAAGCATTGAATAGACATTAAACAGCTTAGAAAGACATTATTTGATTCAACATTGCATCATAAATGGCTTTTAATTTTTTGAATAATACTCTAAATACGAAACACTGTCTTAATGAGTGAGTCATTCATTCAACTGATTCATTCAAACAGCTGATTCATTCAGAAAACAAAGCAAGTATGAGTCACTGAATCATTGACTCACTCGATTCATTCAAAACCATGGATTCATCCAGTAACGAATCTGTGTGTTGATCAGAGACGCTCAATAGTTCTGCTGTGACTTTGATTGGAACATTTTCATCTGCAAAATTGATCAAAACATGATCTATATTCAGTCAATATCACATTCGCAATCGTGTAGATATTGGTGAAAAACCTGCACTCTGGTGTTACCACCAATCCAGACGACATGCTTTTGATTAGTAATATGTTCAAACAAAACTTCTCGACACTAAACCGCTGGTTAGCCATGATTTCTTCTGTTTCCAGCGGAGTGAAGCGAGCTGCATAACAGAGTGAAGTGTTTCAGTAAGTGTTGGAGATGTTTCTAAATGTGACTGCATTAAAATAACATCAGAAGAGCTTTTAAACGCACTCATTTACAGGAGAAAGAGTCCAAAACCGGCCCTCGCACAAACACATCCACATCTGCATGCATCAGACTTACATTTTCCCCCCTCAAAATACACTGATTTTGGAAAATTAAAAAAATATGTATTTCTCTGGTCATAATATATTCTAAATATGTACTAAATATATGTTGGAAACAGTGAAGCTCAGTTAAATATAGTTCAAATGATATCTTCATATACCAAAATATATTTCAAAATGTATTTCAGGGGCAAGAAAATATGTTATCAAAATATGTATATTTTTTAAATATATTTTCAAAAATATACAAAAAATATAGTTACATAAATATATTTTGAAACATATTTTAGCAAATATATGTATTGCCCATTTTTGTGTATGTACTGTATATACATATATTTCTTTGTAATAATTTGTGAAATGTACAAGCAATTTTTTAGTGAATATTGTTTCAAATTAAATCCTACACCATTTTTTCAGTGTACAGTTTGAATTGTTCACCACAGCTTTACTTGTTATTTTTAACAATATTTCTAATTGCTCAGTTAACTCATGCAAGAGCTCATAACTGAGACGGATGCAACGGCAGTCAGCAGTGTTTCACTCCATTATCCTGAACACAGAAAACAGCCTGTTTCTCAGAGAGCGGCTGAGCAAAATCAAGATGGTCATGAGGACACTATTCTAGGCTTTTCTGCGAGGTGAATATCACATTAACATGATCCAAATCAAATCTGTGGCAGCAGAAACACGTCCAGCTTACATGATGATATGATGAGGACTCTATGAAGATGAGGTCAGTAAAACACACAGGAAGAGACTGACTGACGTGAAGCGAACAATCACAGTGTGTTTAGCTTTTACATGAGATTAATCCATTTAGGGGCAGAATTAAATGAAATTATTGATGTGGTAATAATAGACCCCCATGAAAACCTCAGTCTGATGCTGAAACTACTGACGCTGCTTCTGCTGCAAACAGCCCAGAACTCTGATTTGAAACTCCAGACTGATGCTTGACGTTGTTCTCGGTGATGATGTGTGTGTGCTGGCATGTTTCTGCTCAACAGGTGTCAGAACCGAGCACTCAGAGGGTCCGACTGATGAGTAAACAGGCAGATGGATTTACTGGGACACGCAGGATGAAGAACTGAGCAAATATTGGATTTAACAGTTGGACCTGAAGAGCTTTTGGCGCTGGAAGCTCTTTATACAGACACATTAAAGAAGATTCATGATCGTGCTCTGTGATGATGAAAAGACACGCGCGCACGCACGCACGCACACACACACACACACACACACTCACACCGACACACACACACACACACATGTGTGTGTGTGTGTGTGTCGGTGTGAGTGTGTGTGTGTGTGTGTGTGTGCGTGCGTGCGTGCGCGCGTGTCTTTTCATCATCACAGAGCACGATCATGAATCTTCTTTAATGTGTCTGTATAAAGAGCTTCCAGCGCCAAAAGCTCTTCAGGTCCAACTGTTAAATCCAATATTTGCTCAGTTCTTCATCCTGCGTGTCCCAGTAAATAAGCTCTTTATACAGACACATTAAAGAAGATTCATGATCGTGCTCTGTGATGATGAAAAGACACGCGCGCACGCACGCACGCACACACACACACACACACACACTCACACCGACACACACACACACACACATGTGTGTGTGTGTGTGTGTGAGAGAGAGAGTGTGTGTGTGTGTG
>NW_015506684.1:56747-68344 GCF_001515645.1 Sinocyclocheilus grahami
AATGTGTGTGTTTGAGAGAGAGAGAGTGTGTGTGTGTGTGTGTGTGAGTGAGTGTGTGTGTGTGTGTGTGTGTCTGTGTGTGTGTGTGTGTGTGTGTGAGAATGTGTGTGTTTGAGAATGTGTGTATGTTGAGGGACTGAGGGAATGTGAGCAGAACAGACTGAGATCAGAAAACACAGAAAAAGCAATAGAGAAACAGAGACTCATGATGAAACATAAAAATCTGAATTTGATCTTCAACCAATAGACTCTGAATGGAACCATCAAACTGACAAATGACTTATCAATTAAATATTTGTAAGATTATTTCAATGCACTCTGTATATAAACTCATTGGCTGTCCTATCGCCGTGCCAATAACGCTTAAGTGAATTGAATCAGAGAGAGAGAGACGGACAGCTCCAATATTCACAATAATTCTGCTTCTGCTGACAGAAACGCAAACTCACTCAAACCAAACCACCAGCACCACACAAAACCAGCAGAAACACGCGAAACCAGCGCGGAGGAACGCTTCAAACTCAAGCTCACAAAATCTGCAGAATTTAAGCAAGAATTCAACATTCATTCAAGACCATGCAGAGAGAAAAACATCAAACACAATGAACAAACACATCTAATATGAAGATGACGCATGGACATAATTACTAATTCAACACTAAAAAAGATTACAACAGTGATATCAGTCATGACTGGACTGAATTCGGGTTAATAATATTTAACAATAATAAAAACTCTGGCAGAAGAATGATTTGACTTACGAACCTCTGCTGAGTCCAAAGAGTCCAGCTGTCATTAGATCCTCAGTGCTCCTCGAACATCCCCTTCATCATCTTCATCTGCTCCTCATCACTCGGCAGCTCGTCTGATGATGGACTCGCGATCGGGGCGGGACTCGGTGCGTGTGTGCGTGTGTGTGTGTGTGTGTGTGTGTGTGTGTGTGAAGCGTCCGGTGCGACGCGACGCGACGCGAGACGCTGAAGACGCGACGCGGCGCGGCGCGAGGATGAGTGAGTAGATATCTCAACTAACCAGTTAAAAATGATTCAACAGACCAAATACAGAATAAAGAACAGGGAGCGTTTAAGCTCGTGCATGTGTCTCAAAACCCAGCAAGACGCCTACAGAGACAGCAGAGATGATGACTGGACAAACAGCTCATACAATAATATTAATAATACTTATATTCATCAAGGACGCATTAAACTGATCAAAAGTGACAGTAAAGACATTTATAATGTTACAGTAGATTTCTATTTCAAATAAATGCTGTTCTTCTTAACTTTCTATTCATCTGTGAATCCTGAAAAATAAAATGCATCAGTTTCCACAGAAATATTGTGCAGCACGACTGTTTTCAACATTGATAATAATCAGAAATGTTTCTCGAGCAGCAGATCAGCATATTATACTGATTTCTGAAGATCATGTGACACTGAAGACTGGAGGAATGATGCTGAAAATACAGCTGCGCATCACAGAAATACATTACACTTTAACACATATTACCATAGAAAACAGCTGTTTTACATTCTAATAATATTTCATAATTTTGACAGTAGTTTTGATCAAATAAATGCAGCCTCGGTGAGCAGAAGAGACTTTTTCAGGTACTCAGCAGAACAATGATTTCCAAGTAGGCATCTGACAAGATTTTGAGGAACAGCCCTTGAAAGGATTGAAAGAAAGCAACTGAAATGATTGTTTGACAGCGACAACAAAGTGAATATCTGATCAATCTTCCTGAGAAATATCCAAACATCATACTGCCACCTACAGGAGACCAACACCTTCCTGAACATCATCAAATCATAAAAAATCCACACTCACTATTGAAATATAGTATGTCCGAGCTGCCTTTAAACACACATGCTTCACTGCTTTACACTCTTTAAACTTCACTGACATTAACAACTCATTTACTTCCATATCATGATGTACTTCAGAGTGAAACAGGATATTAAAGGCCTGACTTTCTCCATTATGAATTGATTAGATGGTGAAAGCATCTCCGTATTGGGATTTAGTGAGTTATTACATTCTGAAAAAGAAATTAAGAAGACAAAAATACTTGTAAAATAACATCACTGATGAATCATTCACAGCAAGACCAGGAGCATGAATTAAAAGAGTCAACAGAGTCCGTTTTCATTTCATATTGACGTAAATAAGAAGTCATATGTTGAAGCTAGTGCAACTGTTCAGGTTTGTAAGCTGAAATCGAACTGTACTGAAGGCTTGATCTGTGTGTAACTCCACCTCAGACTATCAGCGAAACACAGACTTCTCAATCTCATCCAGAAGTGCTGCGATTGCATCAAGATCAACTTCCACATGTGTGTGTGTGTGTATTAGTTAATTAGTTTGTGTGTGTGTGTGTGTGTGTGTGAGTGTGTGTTTTCCTCCATATGAGCGACTGCAGTCAGTCATCTCTCACGGTTGTCATAGTGACAGCTCTGTGACATTGGAAATTAGGGTATTGAACCGAGAAGGATCCACATGTACACACACACACACGCACATGTTGTGTTTCCATATTTTATGGGGACATTCCATAGGCGTAATGGTTTTTATACTGTACAAACTGTATGTGCTATTGCCCTACACAAACCCTACCCCTAAACCTACCCCTCACAGGAGACTTTGTGCATTTTTACTTTCTCAAAAAAACTAATTCTGTATGATTTATAAGCTTGTTTCCTCATGGGGACTTCAAAAACGTCAAAATTGACTAGTATTACTATCCTTGTGGGGACATTTGGTCCCCATAACGTGATAAATACCAGGTACGCACACACACACACACACACACACACACACACACACACACACACTTCATCTGATACACCGCTGCCACTCTCAAGAACTAATGTAAATATTCACCAATCTGAATCACCTCACTGTACTCATCATTCACTGCAAAAGATGAACAGTCTCACCTTACACTCACATAGTCCGTCCACTGAGCGCCTGATGAATACTGCACACAGAAATCAGCAGTTCCTGCACAATGAGGCACTAAATCCACTGTGCTGTTTGAAAGATAAACAGTATTACATTCCTGTTGACTCATGAATGAAAATATAACAAACAGACAGAAAAATAATTTCCTCAACAGAAGCATTTGCACAGAATAAATCTCTCGCGCAACAAGCTGTGTTTTACAATAACGTGGCAAATCAGGCTCGTATGATGATCTTCATTAATGTCTTTCCTCACCAGCATGTAGACTGTTATGAGATCTTTCAGGTCCAAATGTGTTGAACTGAGGCCAAAATCTTCATGCCATCAGTAGCAGTGAAATACCTGAATAGCTGTAGCAATGAAACAAAACAAAAATGTGGCTGATTAATTAACATTCACCAAGACATTTGAATCAAGCGATGAAATTTCATCAGGAAAAATCATAGCTTTTTTGTATTTTATAACTGTTTAGCAGAAGTGTTTGTGTCTGTCTGCCATGAGCAAGGTGCATGATGGGAGAATCCCAGACGTCTGTGAGCAGATGCTGCAGCTTTACTGTGCAAACAAACACAGAACACTGTCAGTGCAGAAATCATATCTGACATATCAAAACCTGCTGATCCTGACCTTTAATACTTCACAGAAGAGCGAAAGACAAGATCTTCTGCTGGTTTTATTGAACAACAATATCATATTAAATGTGGAGTAGCTGTATTATGTGGAGGATGGATGGATGGATGGATGGGTTGGTTGGTTGGTTGGACTGATGGATTAAATGGATGAAGAGATAGATGGGATGGATTGGCTGGATTTGTGGATGGATAAATGGGATGGATGGGATGGACAGATGGATGAATAGATGGGATGGATAGATAGACTGATATATGCGATGGATTGGATGGATGGATGGGATGGGATGGATGAATAGATGAATAGACGGGATGGATTGGATATATGGATGGACGGATATATGGATGGATAGATGGGATGGATAGATGGATGGATGGATTGGATGGATGGATGGATGGATGGATGGACAGATATATGGATGGATAGATGAATAGACGGGATGGATTGGATATATGGATGGACGGATATATGGGATGAATGGATGGATGGATGGATGGATGGACAGATATATGGATGGATAGACGGGTTGGATTGAATGGATGGATGGATGGATTGAATGTTTTGAGTTGTTGTTCCCTGTTCCTTGTAAAGCTTTGACTGCAAACACTGTTTTATTTTTCACAAACTATTTGCATCCGGACATTTGTTTGAATCAGTAAAGCGTGGCCTGGAGCAGCGGAGCGGCTTCTGTCTGAACTGAGACATGTCCACATTACTGAGCTCATTATTTATTCTCTCTATCATAACAAACGATGACACGAAAGCCATTCATCAGCAGAGGAGCGCTCTGTCAGAGCCGCCATGCTTCTGCTTATATGGACTCTGAAACTAAAGAGGGCAAATTCATTCAAACTAAACTCTGAACGGCACACACACACACACACACACACACACTCACCAATGACAGGACACACTGATTTACCCCATCCGGCTTTATCAGACACATCTGATGGAACGGCATTCAAAAGCCATTCATCATCAATCATCTAATTATGTGGTCATACAGAAACATTGTTCTCAATCTAAACCGGGTTTCCAGCCTGAAGGCAAAGCTGGAGAAATAATATTAAAGTTGCGTGCTGTATGATCATGAAGCTTATGATTTCAGGAGTTTCTTTACCTCAGTGATAACAAACGTGGATTCACTTGATGTTTGGCGCTCTGTGAGTTTCAGCAGCATCTGTGAATACAAACCAGATGTCAACTCAGCTGTTTTTTTTGACGTTTTGCACCAGAATTTTTAATATTGTTGATTAAGCCATAAGAGTTTATCAGATGATTTATAAAGCTTTTGATTAACAGTTCTAATCCAAGACCACCTTGAACCAGTCTGACCTCATCAAACATCCACTGAAACAGTGAACAAATGAACTCTAAACTAAACTAAGATTTTGAGACTTTGTGGGATGCATCAGTCAAACTCATCCAGCTTTAAAAGTCATTTTTGTGTGGAATACATTTGGAGAAATGATCATTCACAATCACTGGCTCCCTCACTTTGTTTGTGAGGATCTCAGATGGATTGGGATTGATTCATGGGTTCTTCTGATCTGGACCATCACGCAACCACCAAGTCACCATTAAAAACAACCTTCTGACAAGCATCCCGGCACTGTGACTGAGACGTGGCAGCATGCAGGAATCTAACTGACTCAGATATATGGATGGATAGACGGGTTGGATTGAATGGATGGATGGATGGATTGAATGTTTTGAGTTGTTGTTCCCTGTTCCTTGTAAAGCTTTGACTGCAAACACTGTTTTATTTTTCACAAACTATTTGCATCCGGACATTTGTTTGAATCAGTAAAGCGTGGCCTGGAGCAGCGGAGCGGCTTCTGTCTGAACTGAGACATGTCCACATTACTGAGCTCATTATTTATTCTCTCTATCATAACAAACGATGACACGAAAGCCATTCATCAGCAGAGGAGCGCTCTGTCAGAGCCGCCATGCTTCTGCTTATATGGACTCTGAAACTAAAGAGGGCAAATTCATTCAAACTAAACTCTGAACGGCACACACACACACACACACACACACACTCACCAATGACAGGACACACTGATTTACCCCATCCGGCTTTATCAGACACATCTGATGGAACGGCATTCAAAAGCCATTCATCATCAATCATCTAATTATGTGGTCATACAGAAACATTGTTCTCAATCTAAACCGGGTTTCCAGCCTGAAGGCAAAGCTGGAGAAATAATATTAAAGTTGCGTGCTGTATGATCATGAAGCTTATGATTTCAGGAGTTTCTTTACCTCAGTGATAACAAACGTGGATTCACTTGATGTTTGGCGCTCTGTGAGTTTCAGCAGCATCTGTGAATACAAACCAGATGTCAACTCAGCTGTTTTTTTTGACGTTTTGCACCAGAATTTTTAATATTGTTGATTAAGCCATAAGAGTTTATCAGATGATTTATAAAGCTTTTGATTAACAGTTCTAATCCAAGACCACCTTGAACCAGTCTGACCTCATCAAACATCCACTGAAACAGTGAACAAATGAACTCTAAACTAAACTAAGATTTTGAGACTTTGTGGGATGCATCAGTCAAACTCATCCAGCTTTAAAAGTCATTTTTGTGTGGAATACATTTGGAGAAATGATCATTCACAATCACTGGCTCCCTCACTTTGTTTGTGAGGATCTCAGATGGATTGGGATTGATTCATGGGTTCTTCTGATCTGGACCATCACGCAACCACCAAGTCACCATTAAAAACAACCTTCTGACAAGCATCCCGGCACTGTGACTGAGACGTGGCAGCATGCAGGAATCTAACTGACTCCAAAGCAGCAGGGTTTGTCTCGTTCAGAAGGCAGTGGGTCTGATGTGGATGGTGTTAATCTCACGGGACGCCTCAATAACCACATCCGCTATTGTTTCAGCTCGGACCCTTATTTAGTCTCATCAAGGACAAGCTCTCCGTCTAATCTGGTGAAAGTCCAGCGGACGAGGCAGCGGTGAGGAAATGGCCAAATATGGACACACAGATTTCTTGATTTGCTGCGACTGTGCTAATTTTAAAGTCATGAGCATGAGTTCTGTTTATTATATAGAAGCCTGAAATGTGATCTGAAACTCTCATGTGTGTTTGACGGGAACGAGTTCACTTCACCTTTTTAAACAGATTTAAGAGTTGACTTTGCTGATTAATGAAATGAAATCAACACTGACTCTCTTCACTCTCTTAATTCATGCTCCTGCTCTTACTGTGAAGGATTCATCAATCCTCTAAAGAAAACATGTTTGTCTTCATAGAACTCGAAATATCTATTCAGTCTTTCTTCTGGCTGCTCTTGCAGGCGATGCACCTGTCTAAGATGTCAGCAAATAAAATGTAATATCTACGCCACCGCCCCGTATCATATCAGCTGAATGAAACCCGGTACTTGTTTTTGGATGTTGATTCTGTTTTTCAAGAGCACGTCACATTTCCTCACTAAATATTATGCATTTTGCAGCATTTTTGCTTTTGACAACCAGTTGTGTGGTGAAGAAGTCTCATATTCTCCCTTAATCAGCAGAAAAACCGCCACAAAGACAGGAATCTGTCTTGAGTCTGAGCCAGATTACAACGATTCGTTCAGTTCTCAGCCCATTTTCACATATATGAATGATTCTGAAGAGTATTTTATGCCCAATTCTGATTCCACTCCTTCGCAGATTGTAATGTAACTTGGGTTCTGCAGCAGGACAATGATCCAAAACACACCAGCAGGTCCAGCTCTGAATGGCTGAAGAAAAACAAAATGAAGACTTTGGAGTGGTCTAGTCAAAGTCCTGACCTGAATCCTATTGAGATGCTGTGGCATGACCTTAAAAAGGCGGTTCATGCTCGAAAACCCTCCAATGTGGCTGAATTACAACAATTCTGCATAGATGAGTGGACCAAAATTCCTCCACAGCGCTGTAACAGACTCGTTGCAAGTTATCGCAAACGCTTGATTGCAGTTGTTGCTGCTAAGGGTTGCCCAACCAGTTATTAGGTTTAGGGGGCAAACACTTCTTCACACAGGGCCGTGTAGTTTTGGATTTTGTTTTCCCTTTTTGTGTGGTGAAGAAGTCTCATATTCTCCCTTAATCAGCAGAAAAACCGCCACAAAGACAGGAATCTGTCTTGAGTCTGAGCCAGATTACAACGATTCGTTCAGTTCTCAGCCCATTTTCACATATACGAATGATTCTGAAGAGTATTTTATGCCCAATTCTGATTCCACTCCTTCGCAGATTGTAATGTAACTTGGGTTCTGCAGCAGGACAATGATCCAGAACACACCAGCAGGTCCACCTCTGAATGGCTGAAGAAAAACAAAATGAAGACTTTGGAGTGGTCTAGTCAAAGTCCTGACCTGAATCCTATTGAGATGCTGTGGCATGACCTTAAAAAGGCGGTTCATGCTCGAAAACCCTCCAATGTGGCTGAATTACAACAATTCTGCATAGATGAGTGGACCAAAATTCCTCCACAGCGCTGTAACAGACTCGTTGCAAGTTATCGCAAACGCTTGATTGCAGTTGTTGCTGCTAAGGGTTGCCCAACCAGTTATTAGGTTTAGGGGGCAAACACTTCTTCACACAGGGCCGTGTAGTTTTGGATTTTGTTTTCCCTTAATAATAAAAACCTTCATTTAAAAACTGCATGTTGTGCTCACTTGTGTTATCTTTGACTAATATTTAAATTTGTTTGATGATCTGAAACATTAAAGTGTGACAAACATGCAAAAAAATAAGAAATCAGGAAGGGGGCCAACACTTTTTCACATCACTGTATATGGCAGCTTTAGAAAACATTTGGATACTCAAGTCAAGCTTCCGATTGCAATGACATTCCTCCATTCTCAGAGTGGTTTGTGGATCAGAAGATGTTCTGTGCGACGCTTGGATGTGATCTTCACACTCTTTATTGCACAATAAGCGGCAGCGTGATTGACGTTTGATTGCTGTGCTAATTAGTGAACAAGCTCATCAGTATTCATATTCCACATAATGATTAGCCTAAACCCTAAAATCACATCAGATCTTCCCACGACCCGTGAGAGAGACGCCAGACTCGTTTATGAGCTCCACAGAGAGCAGTTCATGAAGCACTGAACATGACTGACTTTATGAATTACACACACTTATTATCATCCAAAGGACACGAGCATCTCACACACATCTGTTTTAATGCTGAAAGACCTGCGTTAATGATCCAGTGCGACACACAGGAGAAGCACGGAGGTTTCTCTCAGACAGTGAGATGAAACGGAGAGTTTCTGCTTCTCAGGTGTTTCTTCAGAGAAAAGCACTCTGGGAATCCTGAAGAGTTTCAGAAGAGATCTGCGCTCAGATTCAACAAGATATTAAAGTCTGTAATCTGCAAGCCAGAGATTTCAATATGAATGCAAACATTTCTCAACATGTTATTTTAGCACCATTGATATACAACTATAGTTTTTATTAATATTTTAAAGTAGTTTTTATTTTTTTAGTTTCCATTTTCATTTAAATTTTAGTTTTAGTAATTTTACTGTTTTTGTCAACTTTATTCAGTTTTTAATGTGTGTCCCTGCAGCACAAAAGCAGTGTTGAGTCGCTGGGGGATATTTGTAGCAATAGCCAACAATACATTGTATGGGTCACAATTATACATTTCTCTTTTATGCCAAAAATCATTAGGATATTAAGTAAAGATCATGTTCCATGAAGATATTTTGTAAATGTCCTACCGTAAATATATCAAAACTTAATGTTTGATTAGTAATATGCATTGCTAAGAACTTCATTTGAACAACTTTAAAGATGATTTTCTCAATATTTAGATTTTTTTTGCACCCTCAGATTCCAGATTTTCAAATAGTTGTATCTCGGCCAAATATTATCCTATCCTAACAAACCATACATCAATGGAAAGCTATTTATTCAGCTTTCAGCTGATGCATACATCTCAATTTCAAAAAATGGACCCTTATGACTGGTTTTGTGCTCCAGGGTCACATTTAATCTAGTTTATTATTTAAAATTTAAAATTTAAAATGGTTTAATTCTTATACATTTTTATTTCAGTTTTAGTTTGAGTTGTTTTAGGACATCAAGCTAAACTAAAAAGAAGATGAGAAATGATGCCATTGCAACTAGTTGAATACGTTTAAATTTTCTTTCTTTTGGTTATTTTTTATTTCAAGTAACTATTTTTTATGGTTTTGGATTACATTTTAGTTTGAGTTATTTCTAGATTCTTACTGCAGGACGACTAATGACTCATTCAGGTCTCTTTTATTTCATAATGAAACATCGGAGCAATAACATTTCCAGAGGGAACGTGAACATATTTTAGTGATGACTGATAATCAGTCGTTAAGAGGCTGAAAGCAGGTGGAGAAGGAACGAATGAATTATCAGCTAACGAGCGTCTCACCTGCGGCTCAGACTGAGGTGTGCAGACGATGTCAGATTCATTTTTATTACGTTTTAATTTGACAAACCATCTTCCTTTATTTTACAGGTTACAGGGTTACAGAGCTACATGACTACAGGACAAAAATACACTAAAAAGCCATAACAGTGTCAGAACGGTCGATGTAACTCATGCTATTCTTCATTTTCTGCAATATATACTGTGATGTGTGTGTGTGTGTAATTGGCCTGATACTCACTGTGTATGTGATACTGGAGCTCAACTGCACCTGTGGCTCTCTCTCTCTCTCTCTCTCTCTCTCTCTCTCTCTCTCTCTCTCTCTCTCTCTCTCTCACACACACACACACACACACTCTTTTCAAGTTGTGTGTGTGTGTGTGTGGGAGAGAGAGAGAGAGACACTTCCGACGAGTCAGTCAATTGTTTTCTTGAATGACTTTTTCTAAATGAACTGATTCACTGAACTAAATGGGATTCTCCAGTGATTGTGTGTGATTCACTGCATCAGTTCATCCATCACTAGTTTTCTTTTGTTAGTCTCCAGCTCTGTGTGTGCTGATGTCCTTGAGCGACACTCGACCGCTGTGCTCCAGCAGCCTCTGAGCGGGAGGTCAAAGGTCAGCGCTGGTCAGTTTCTGATCACTGCAGTGACAGTAATTACAGTTCCATCACCCTCTCTGCCCGTCTCACACCACAGATGGAGAGAGATGGAGTCAGTCGGGGTCAGATTACACACACACACACACACTCTCTCTCTCTCACACACACACACATACACTCACTCACTCACTCACTCACTCACTCACTCACACACACACACACACACACACACTCTCTCTCTCTCTCTCTCTCACACACACACACACACACACACACACCGTGTCCTTCTTCAGAGGAGCTCTTACTCTCTTTCTGCTGTGTCCTGATGGAGAAAACATGTTAAACACAATGTATTTCATAATTACATAAAGTCAAAATGAAATAAAAGCTAATGAATCTTAAAGAAGTCCATCTGACATTAGAGATTAGCCCATTTGGTAGATTGGAAATACTTGATGAACTTCGTCATCAATTAGTTGTAATATACAATTAGAAAACTTTATTTATTTAGAAAAATTAAATTTTTGGATGAATATTTTTAAAGATCTAAACCTTTTCTTTAATATTATAGTCTATTAAAATCTAATGAAATTCACTGAATGTGGAGTCACAAAGTAAAAACGTCTTAATTTTTTTTTCTGTACAAAATATAATTTCTTTTTTGGTCTTGTTTTTAGGGTGAAATATGATCTTGATCTGATCAGTGCACATCTGAAAAGTCTGTTTCTGATGTGAGAAACTCCTTGTACGTCCCCCAAAGTCTCGTACACTAGTGAGTGAACAGTGTGTTCTGTTCTGTACAAATTAACTGATGAGGAAAAACAAGCAATTATAGATTGAAGCTGTTTCTGATGATGGACGGTCAGACATCAATTGCTTGATCTGAGCAATCATGTAGATCACACACGCACACGCATACGCACCCACACTCACACACACACACACACACACACTCACACAGGTTTGTTTTTGTGAAAAGTGGGGAC
>NW_015506684.1:68532-75603 GCF_001515645.1 Sinocyclocheilus grahami
CACACACACTCAACACACACACACACACACACACAAACGCACTCACACGCGCACACACACTTGAAGAAAACACTTGTGTGAAACACATCTGATATGAACTACAGAAACAGATGATGTTCTTTACTGAAGCTCAACAAATGAAATGAACTGAACACACAACACTGAATCCCTTCACTTGCTCAAAGGATTCACTCTAAGTGTCTCATTTATAGCTCATTAGAGATTCATTAACAGATTTAGATACAACATCTGTCATTAATACGATTCCCATGATTGATGTCTGTTTATAATCGATGATACAGCATTTACATTTGATGAATCACTAAAAGCTTTTCTTCAGCTGCTCAGATGTTTTCACTGAAGCCTTGACTTGGATGTTTCTTTCAGGAGAAATAAAACAGCCACAAATGAGGCACCAGTTGTTTTAAATTCTAGATCCGCTCAGATCAACAATTACTGGGGTCTTTTTCTCAGGAGAAGTAAAAAAAAAAAAAAGCTATGATTTTACTCAGTTGTTTAGCACAAAGGAAAGAATGAAGCTCTGAAATAAAGTGACTCATTCACAGAATGGTTTAATGTCGACAGCCGCTGGTTTCATTTGTAACTTGAAATTTTAAATAATTTCTAAATTTTTTATTTAATAAAAAAAAGAGGTAAATGCAGTAATAACACGGAGTAATAACTTTTCATTAATGAGACGTTGCTGATCAGATGCATAATATGGTTGCAAAATATTAAATTGATTATATTAAGTTTTATAGGAAAACGATTCTTTGTATCCAAATGGACCCGGAATGCCAAAATAGTATAAAGATTTTGAATGCATTCTGAGGGTTAATTCTGCTTGTGTGTCATGAACTACACTTGAAATCACCTGACAAACATGAGTTAACTAGCAGAAGTTGGTCAAACTGAGCAAACCCAATGAGCAAATTGTAAAAAGTTTATGAACATAAGGCATTATTTCCATGCGCTTTCATTCGGACAGCATCACATTCAGCCTCGTCTGCAGGAGCAAATCATCTGAAGAATGATGTTTCTGTGATCGTAAGCACATCCTCACCTACAAGCATCAATAAATAATCACTTTATTTTTCAAAATCATGCAAGTCTTTGAGTTCCCTTTTACAGATCACACACAGTTATATGCGCACAACTCTACACAGTACACTGAAGTCTGACAGGTTATTTTCCGATGAGGTTTTTTTTTTGTTATCAAAATTCTTTACATGAGTAAAATTTCTCTCACATAGTTGCGGCTGGTTTTTTTTAGCCCATTCGTTGTTATTGCAATGATTCACATTGTTTTGTGTAGAACAAATAAGAAAAGCATCTGGTCTTCGTCATGGCTATGAAAGAAAGTGCAGTGGTTTCCTGAAGGATGGGAAATGTCTTGATTCCGCAGGCCTTTTGTGAGTCTGTCCGTGACGTGTTTCTACAGTTATTAAGCGTGAGTTGAACTCCTGCAGGGAAACGCTGATGTTCAGCCCTCCGTCGCCGTAGGGTGTAATGTATAGGGCGTAGCGTGTAGGGTGTAATGTATAGGGCGTAGCGTGTAGGGTGTAGGGCGTAGCATGTAGTGTATAGGGCGTAGCGTGTAGGGTGTAGTGTGTAGGATGTAGCATGTGGGGTGTAGTGTATAGGGCGTAGCGTGTAGTGTGTAGCGTGTAGGGTGTAGTGTATAGGGCGTAGCGTGTAGTGTATAGGGCGTAGCGTGTAGAGTGTAGTGTATATGGCATAGCGTGTAGGGTGTAGTGTGTAGTGTATAGGGTGTAGTGTGTAGTGTATAGGGCGTAGTGTATAGGGCGTAGCGTGTAGTGTATATGGCATAGCGTGTAGAGTGTAGTGTATATGGCATAGCGTGTAGGGTGTAGTGTGTAGTGTATAGGGTGTAGTGTGTAGGGTGTAGTGTATAGGGCGTAGCGTGTAGTGTGTAGGGTGTAGTGTATAGGGCGTAGTGTATAGGGCGTAGCGTGTAGTGTATATGGCATAGCGTGTAGGGTGTAGTGTGTAGTGTATAGGGCGTAGCGTGTAGGGTGTAGTGTATAGGGCGTAGCGTGTAGTGTATATGGCATAGCGTGTAGGGTGTAGTGTGTAGTGTATAGGGCGTAGCGTGTAGGGTGTAGTGTATAGGGCGTAGGGCGGACTCCCTGAATGGGTATTGCTTCTGCATCAAACTAAATCTAATGCGAATGCGTTTTTCTCCGCTAGTGGACATATTCTCTGCGAACGTGATATACTGCGACAGGACAGAGACCGCTTAAATGTTCTTAAACCTAGAAAACTGCGCGTGATATAGATCAGCTTGCGTCTTTACATTTCAAATGTTTTCCTTAAACTTGCATAATAAACATGCAATGAAAGATTTTTTGACTATATAAAGAGTAACTCTGCTGTTGCATGGGTGCATTACCAAAAGAACGGAAAACAAAGCAAGAAACGGATCAGCAGAGGAGAATCTTCGAGTCCTGAGGGGTTCCAGCGCTCGCTCCGGCTCATCTTCATCTTGCATAAGGCACCGGATCCCCGTCTAAAGAAGCGTGCAGCGTTCGCTCATGACGTCTTGCTCCCCTCCTCTTCAATCAGTCTGTGAGTTCATTGATGAAATGAAGAAGCGTCAGATGGCAGGAAAGTGTGGTTCTTCAGCTGCGGCTAGAAATGTTGTATGTTCACTGTGTGTCGAAAGCGTTCCAGCTGATAGAATCGCCACTGTAAGAGCCATCCGTGTGTGTGTGTGTGTGTGTTTTAATTGAGCTGGTCCTCGTATTGTTTCCGGAAACAGTCACCAGCGGGGAAGAATTCCCAGCATCGTTCCTGGTACATTTTCCAAACATAGGACTCCTGAAAGGCAAACAAGCGTGTGTGTTGATCAGGAAATGATGAACGTTTCCCTGGAACAGAACAAGCAACACATGAAAACAAACGAGAGGGGATGATGGGAAATACCTGGCCTGTGTGCTCCGTCTCATCCTTGTTGATGAGATACATGACGAAAAATCTGCAAAGACACACACACATATATATCACTCAGGTTACTGTGTGTGTGTGGCTGATAGTTTGTGCTCTGTCACTGTATGCAGTGAGTTTGCGGTGGCCAGTGTTGGGGGTAACACATTACAAGTAACTCGAGTTACGTAATCAGATTACTTTTTTCAAGTACCAGTAACCAGTAAAGTAATGCATTACTTTTTCAAATAAGTAATGCCAGCTACTTAGTTTCCCATGTATTGACTGACAGCTCTCCTGTCCTCATGCTGAGAGAATCAGGAGTGAGTGCAGAGCGCTGTGTGAACATGATGCTACTGTAGATCTAGACTAAACATCAACTGCATTTACTCTCACTCGCACAAAAACACATTCAGTATTCCTCAAAATGAATAAAAACAGTGAAATGCAAACCTACAATAATTAAACATGTTAAATAACACAAATATCCTTTATGCATTTAATCATTCTAAGAATTAACTGATGATCTGACTCATTTCTGTCAGCACTGCTCATGTTTTGTGTTAACTTCTGTTTATTTGCCAAAGGCGGCTGGTCTGGATGCTGTATTGATCGCGCATCTCATTTGTTTGTTTGTCTTTGACTCTCCGCAGGTAAATCGCTTGAGGACAGAATCATAAACACTTCCTGCGATTAAAGCTGCATGTGTGAATGCTGACGGCGCAGCAGGACTCACAGATAGTTGGCCAGGTTGTGTTCCTGCAGCGTGTGCGTCTCGAAGCCGTGAGGAACCGTGTCGAAGTAGTCGTTTCCAATCCCACAGATGAAGCACTTTGTCTGCAGGAGGAAAAACACACGTGTGTTTGATCAAACTTCTCACACTCACACACACACATGGCAGACTTCACATCAAGAGTTCAGCGTGTGCCTCACCTCCATGTCCTCCTTCACCTGCTCTTGCTGGTCTCTCAGCTCACCAAACGCATCGATGATCAGACCTGAAACACACACACACACACACACACACATATGAGATACAGCAAACACACACACGAGATTCAGCAAACACACACACACACACACACACACACACACACACACGTGAGAAACAGCAAACACAGACACACACACACACACGTGAGATACAGCAAGCACAGACACACACACACACGTGAGATACAGCAAACACACACACACACACACACGTGAGATACAGCAAACACACACACATACATACAAACACGTGAGATACAGCAAACACGGCAGACTTCACATCAAGAGTTCAGCGTGTGCCTCACCTCCATGTCCTCCTTCACCTGCTCTTGCTGGTCTCTCAGCTCACCAAACGCATCGATGATCAGACCTGAAACACACACACACACACACACACACACACACACATATGAGATACAGCAAACACACACACGAGATTCAGCAAACACACACACACACACGCACACACACACACACACGAGATTCAGCAAACACACACACACACACGCGAGAGACAGCAAGCAAACACACACACACACACACACACATGTGAGATACAGTAAACAAACACACACACGTACACACACTCACACTCACACACACACACGAGATGCAGCAAACACACACACACACACAGATACACACCCTGAATAATGGCCAGAAGGATGACGATGACGAAGAAGAAGAAGGTGATGTCAAAGATGATGCGGTAGATCTCGTACTCGTCACCTGCCGGATCTTCGATCTGATCACCGATGCCACCGCCGGCACTCACTCACTCACACACACACACACACACACACTCTCACACTCTCACTCACTCTCTCACACGCACTCACTCACTCTCTCACACACACACACGCACTCACTCTCTCACACACACGCACACACTCACTCTCTCACACACCTCTCTCTCTCACACACACACACACACATCTCCAGACAGCGATCTGTGGATCTGTGCAGCTGGAAGTGTTTGGATACGAGACTAAAGCGTTCGTTGTCGTCTCTGACAAACGCTTCTCTTTCACTCAAACTGTCTTCCCTTATTAGGAGCAGAGACAAGAGAGACAGACAGGAGCGCAGCACGGACAGGAAGACAAAAACAGCAAGGAAACAGAGAAATGGAATTGCACGGGTGGCTGCTTCCCAGCGGATTAAAGCACGCTCACACACACACACACACACACACACACACTCGTGTCCTTATATAGCTCTCGGCACACATCCGTCAAACACCTCGCTGCCTCACCTCACAATGGGAAACTCTTCCTCATCCTCATCACTTTCCTACATGCAACACTAAAGCAGATGTGCTGCAGACAACAAAATATCATCCCCACATTTTGGGAAATAATCATTATATTTCAAGAGTAATAAAAGTATTTAACAATAATAGTAATTTTTGTTTTGTTTTACTTCAATAGTAATTATTATCATTATATAAATGTATATGAGAAAGAAAGTTATGAAGAACACAAGGGTGATTAAATCACGAGATCCATCATGAAACCACACGTTCCTGTGAATCTGATGAATAACACCATCCTCTCTCTCTCTCTGGGTTTGTTTAGTTCGTTAATTAGTCTGTTGTTCTAGTCGACTGCTCTGGCCGTTAATGCGCTACGGTCCTAATGACCCTCCATTTGCGTTTAGCAACAGCACTAACGTCACAAATGAGCGATGGCAGCGATGTTCTCATCTGAAGAACACATTACACCACACACAGAGCAGGAAATCACATCAGACGCTAAATATCAGAGGTGAGAGGTCACGCTCGGGGGCAAGTGTCCAGGTCAACATCATCAGGAGTAAAGCGAGATCTCCTGAGTCTCAGTTATGTCTCATTTTCATATGTGCTTCATGTCTCCTCCAACCCCTCAGGAGAAACAGACTCATGAGGCACTAGAGCTGAAGTTCATGTTGAGATGAAAAAGAGGAGACACATGGGAGTGTTTTCTCAGGAGAAGCATCTAAAAAAGCAGCAGACTCTCCAATTAATGTCTTGAAACACCTGATATATACTCATATGCGCTCTTGGTTGACTCGTGTGTTTGTCAGTATTGTGATAATGAGCTTTTAGTGCAAACATCACCTGCAGATTCAGGAGAGATTGTGATTAATCAGATAAACAAGCATTTAACAGCATTTCACCAGGTCTAATTCAGGTCTTCATGCACAAAAATCACAGCATTCAAACACTTTTGGGGAGGATTTAGCTGTTTGCTCACCGTTAGCATGTCGTCACACTTCATGTCTGGTGATTCTCCATCTTCACTCTTATTGTAGAATTTACGGAAGAAGTTGAAAGCCACCACAGTGTAGAGATAGACCACAACCGCCAGCAGACCTACAGTCAGGACCAGCTACACACACACACACACACACACACACACACACACACACACACACAGTTAATTCAGCATCACTGAGCTCATATGTGTGTGTGTCTGTTCTGAATAATCAATCTTCATCAGAGCGTCTCAAACTGTGAGGCCCTCAGGTGCTACAACACACAACAGAATTGTTTAATTTGTATTTTTTATTTTGCAATGTTTAATTTCTATTTTTGATATATTAACAATTTTAATACAGCTGTATGTGTCTCTAATGTGTAAGCAGAGCTTATTACAGAACCTCGAGTTATTAAAATGATCCCCGAACACTCTGAACAAATAGATCGACAGACGGATAGCGTGGTTAACCGCGGGAGAGTTCAGCGGTACCTGTTTGCCGTTGTGTGTGACAGAGGACAGGATGGTTCTGAGGGTCTTGAAGCCCATGGCGATGTCCAGTAGGTGGGCGGCAAAGAAGAAGTTGTTGTAGTGTCCGAGGATGGACATGCTCATGTACCAGGCCAGATACAGGAACGACTGCAGGACACATCATCACACAACCCAGAGCAGACCTGACCAAACCAGCACACACACACACACACACACACACACACACATATGAGGAGCAGGTACTGACGTTATCAGTGAAGACGACGCCCAGCTTCCAGATCTGATACTTCACATCGATGGAGTTCAGTCTGGAAATAAGAGATGAACATATGAACACACATATGAACACACACACACACACACACACACACACACACTCACACACTCACACACACACACACACACT
>NW_015506684.1:77819-80225 GCF_001515645.1 Sinocyclocheilus grahami
ACACACACACACACACACACACACACACACACACACACACACAGAGAGAGACAGTGGTAATTCAGATGGTCTTTATCAGAGCCGTTCATCTGTCTGTATGTGTGTAAATGTCTCCAAACTCACCTTCCGCTTCACAAATTTATCCCAGTAATTGTTTGGGAAGGACCTGAGAGACAGAGAAGAATTTTTATCTTTAGATCATAGAAACACAATCATAACTCACAAAGATCCTCATGAAACAACAGCAGTGAAGATCGACTTATAAAATCATTATGAAATCCAGGCCTAAAAATAAAGGTTTGAATGTTTTAATTGGACTTTGTAAAGGATCTCATTTCATTTAATAATGTTTCAGTCAGCTAAACATTTTACTCTATTTTAAACATTTTTATTTAGCTATTTTTCCTATTCTTGGTACATTTTATTTATTATTTTTATATTATTATATATTTATTTATTATTTATTAATTATTATGAACCCCAATTTGGGAAATCCTAATTGATATTTAAATAATGTATCATTTTAATAATTTATAAAAATGGTATTAAATGTAAATAGAAATTATCTTTAATATTAAAATACACATTAAATGTATTTAAACAATTTACATGTTGCTTTAATAGTGTTAAAGTGTTACATTGTGTGAAATTCCAAGCATGACAACCTAGATAATATAATGAAAACAAATGAATGATTTCAGAGGTAGAGGAAAAATAACGTGTTTGAGCATTAAAACAGACAACGGGAGCTTCCAGTGCAGTAAACATCACTGATTATAATGGTAATGAGTCAGTTCTGTCACATCGCTCTGCCCTCCATCGTTAGCATTTTCCATCGGGTCGCCTCATTACTGCAATATTCCTGATTGAAATCAGTTGAGATGAGAATCAGCCTGTCACCCAAGAGCCTCGTCTGTCACTCACTGTGTGTTGATGACCAGTCGGTCCCACTGGCCTTTAATATCGTCCTCCGACGGCTGTTCAGTGATGTACAGACCGTCGAACTCCAGCTTTCTGGCCACTTCCTTCTCACGCTTGAAAATCACCAGAGGAACCTCGAGGAGAAACAGCACTATCACTCACCACAGCTCTGCTTTCCATAATCGGAGCATTTATTAAAACCTCTTTAGACTGATGCTGCCGGGCATTTCATCTTTCATGTAAGTCTAGCAGGTTTATTGTTTCAATAACTGGATTTCATTAGCATAAATTAAACTTTATGCCTAGCTTTCATTATTAGGAAATCAGATCCAGTGTCTTGTGTGAATAATATCACAGTTAAGGTCATGTGATCTGTCAAACTCAAGTGTGTTTTGGGTGAATTATTGGCTGCTGAGAGCATGAATCATTCAAAACCACTACTAAATAAAACATTTCAGTGTTTTAGTTTAATGATGTTTTAGTTTCAATGCACTTATCATTTCTAGAGCTGTGCTGGTTTAGGCTCCTGAAGCTGATGATCCTGTACCTTCAAGCAGTAGTAGCCGATGATGCAGAAGAAGGAGATGACGGTGTGCAGGATGGCTAAGATCCTCAGCGTGGGCTCCATGTAGCCGCTGCTCTCCTCCAGCACGAAGTGCACAGCGTCGGGTCGAGCGCTCGAGCCTCCCAGAGGATCCCAGCGCACGCTGGCGTCTGAAGACGAGCTGAACAACACCTCCTTCCCCTCAGAGACGGCCGAGGACGTGGACACCTGCACACGGGACCAAACACACGCTCAGACACACACATAAATGCTAGGGGTTCGTTCAGACGACTCACTAGTAGGGATGTAACGATTAACCATGAGCCGGAATATGTGAAATATGTGACGATTCAAATCGGTTCAGATGCCAAACAAAACGCGATACAATTGGAGTAAGAGTTTATATGAATGTATGTCTGAGGGGAACTGACTGTCTTTAGAAAAGTTTAGATGGTATTTTTTATTTTCATCTTGCCTCTGTATAACGCATATTAAAGTTCATAAGTGCAACTCTGCTTTGTTTACAGCGGTAACCAAGGAAACACGGCATCATTGCTGTTCATAAGCGCAGCTCTGCTTTGTTTACAGCGGTAACCAAGGAAACACTGTATCATTGCTGTTCATAAGCGCAGCGCTGCTTTGTTTACAGCGGTAACCAAGGAAACACGGTATCATTGCTGTTCATAAGCGCAGCGCTGCTTTGTTTACGGCGGTAACCAAGGAAACACTATCATTGCTGTTCATAAGCGCAGCGCTGCTTTGTTTACGGCGGTAACCAAGGAAACACGGTATCATTGCTGTTCGTAAGCGCAGCTCTGCTTTGTTTACGGCGGTAACCAAGGAAATACGGTATCATTGCTGTTCGTAAGCGCAGCGCTGCTTTGTTTACAGCGGTAACCAAGGAAACACGGTATCATTGCTGTTCATAAGCGCAGCGCTGC
>NW_015506684.1:83982-94099 GCF_001515645.1 Sinocyclocheilus grahami
TCAGCTCCTCTGCTGTTTCTGTTTCATGCAGATATTTTTTATGCATAGTTTCACAAAACTAAAGTCAAACCATTCTGTTTTTGCTTCAAATTTCGAAATTATACAATCTAATTTAGTTTAAAAACTCCTGGTGTTGCATGTATGCAGCATCTTTGTTTGGATCGTGATTAAAATGCAGCGGTTGCCTCTGATTTTAAATGTTAAGAGCACAGACAAGCCTTAGTTTGTTTATATGCAGAGTTTCTTTTATTTGTGTTACTTATTTATTTGATTTGGGGCTTCTTGTTATTTACATTTACATTATATTAAAATTGTGTTATTTAGCAAATGCTTTTATCCAAAGCGACTAACAAATGAGGACAATAGAAGCAATCAAAACAAATAATATGCAAGTGCTATATTAGTATATTATTATAGTGTTATATTTCAATTTCACAAAGAAGCGTACAGTATTTTGTCCAAGCAATAATAAAAGGACACATTTAATTTATAATTTGTCTTTAAAAAAATTGAATCGAATCGTGAGTTGAGTGAACCGTTACATCCCTACTCACTAGCAATGAACATCACAAGAAAATGCTGAAGTGTGAATCACCTTGTAAAACAGCAGAATGAAGTTGATTGCAAAGGCCACAAACAAAGCCAACATTCTCATGTTGTAGAAATTTCGTGCAAAATAGTTCTGCGGGAGGAGAGAGAGACACAGCGTCAGAGCACACGCGTGTGTTTCGAGCGATCGCTCCGGAGAGTCTGAGATCTCCAGGCTCTCACCAGCAGCTTGCGTTGGTAAGCGATGATCTTCTTCCAGAAGGCCGACTCCTGCAGATCAGGCTCATGGTGCTGTCTGACCTTCCTCTTCACCGCTTCCTCCTTCTTCTTCGGTGCTTTCTCTCCGTTTTCCCCTCTTAGAAAGGCACGAATCAGAACTCAGTATGCAGGTGTCATCAACACTATCGTCTACACATTTCCACCAACGGACTTACTCGGCTTTCTCAGGCACGGATTTGGTCTCCTCCGCAGCTTCACTGTTGTCTGCTGAGGATGAAGAGCCCTTCGTCTGACAGAACCAACAGCGAAAGAGTTAAAAACCTCACAGATTCATGCAATGATTGGAATCGAACGGATCTTTTATGTTCCAACTTGTCTTAGTCCTGTGTCAAATGTCCTTTCTAGTTTTTGTCATATTTAGTCAACCTGTCGTGTTTGTTGTTTAGTTAAGGTTTAAGTCTTTAGTTAAGTCTGGGAATTTAAGTCTAGTTTTAGCCAATAAAAATATTTCAGTCATGCTGCAAAACTACTTTGCTAAAAATGATAATCGTGATTACGGATCATGACTGCTGTAATTTGAGAGATGGCATCAGAATCACTGCACTAAATCAAGAGTCACTCACACATGCTTTATTTGAACTCATCTAGTTTCCTGATTTGTTATATGTGTCCCTGCAGCACAAAAGCAGTGTTGAGTCGCTGGGGGATATTTGTAGCAATAGCCAACAATACATTGTATGGGTCACAATTATACATTTCTCTTTTATGCCAAAAATCATTAGGATATTAAGTAAAGATCATGTTCCATGAAGATATTTTGGAAATGTCCTACCGTAAATATATCAAAACTTAATGTTTGATCAGTAATATGCATTGCTAAGAACTTCATTTGAACAACTTTAAAGATGATTTTCTCAATATTTAGATTTTTTTGCACCCTCAAGATTCCAGATTTTCAAATATTGTCCTATCCTAACAAACCACACATCAATGGAAAGATTATTTATTCAGCTTTCAGATGATGCATAAATCTCAATTTTAAAAAAAATTACCCTTATGACTGGTTTTGTGCTCCAGGGTCACATTTAAGAAAGAAGCCCTGACTCTGGGATTTAACTCTTGACATCTGGCAACTGCAAGCATGAAAACTCTTGGAAGTCTAATTCTTTAAGCTACATAGAGTTTTTATTTTTCAAACTACATTTTAGTCTCGTCTTTTTTCCGTCAGTGACTAAAAACACATCTGTTCCATCTTCATTTGACCCTCTAACTCTAGCACTTTCTATTCTATTTTAATTCTACTTTATCTTCTTTTTTATTTATGAAAAAAACTAACACTAGCTTTCTATTTTTTCCATTAAATCTACTTGTTTTTCTTTGTGTGTATGTGTGTGTATATATATATATAAATACCTTGCTATGTGTACTGCTTTAGGCTAACCGAGACTTGTCATTTGCACTTATATAGTGTTGCTCTTTTGTTAGTTTTGATTGCTTCTATTGTCCTCATTTGTAAGTCGCTTTGGATAAAAGCGTCTGCTAAATGACTAAATGTAAATGATATAGCATGTTGATATAGTCACTGTAATGATGTCAGTGTCGTCTCGTCTCAGTCATGGAAAAAGTGGTCGTCAATGAATATGTTTGGAAAAACAGCATTAACCTTAGCACCCACCGCATCAGCACTGTTACCTGGTGTCTCCTGCGGAGGTCTGGCGAGGGTGTAGGCGGAGGAGGGATGGGTGTGTTGAGCAGATCTGTGAGGCTAGCATTCGGATTGTGAGGCATCAGTTTGTACTGCCCTCCTTCTCTCTTCAGGTCCAAACCGAATATATCGGACAGGAGGTCGGTGTCGTCTGCGGCCACCGTCAGATCGGCCAGGTCTTCCTCGGGTGAGGTTCTGTCCGTGGGTTTCTTCTCGCTCTCCTCCGTCTCTCCTCTCACCTCGTCTTGAGTCGGATCAGGCATGTTAGCCAGGAGCTCCGACACCTTCATGGTCTTGGCGTCCTCCACCAGACTGCCTCCGAGAAAGCTGTTGTAAACGATCCGGAAGAATCCTCGAGCGACGCTGAAGGCGAAGTGCAGGAGTCCCAGCAGCACGCTCCAATAGAAGGACACTAGTGTGGTCACCATGTCCTTCACTGTCATCTTCTTGGCTTTCTTCACCTGCTTCTTTAGGCTCTTCATAGACAGTACTTTCATTAAGAGCATCACGTTGTATCGTAAGGCAAACAGAGCTGTTCGTACTGTGGTGATGGAGAAGAAGCCCATCTCGGGACTCTCCTCCTCGGGTTTCTCTCTCTCGCTGTCCTCTTTGCTGGCCGAGCGCTCGCCGGCGTCGGACATCTGCGCCGCCAGCTGCATCTCGAAGATGGTGTCTTCGCAGAAGTTAACAAAGAGCTCCATCTTCTCCTTCTCGCCGCCTTCGTTCACCACGTCGAAGATGAACTGCCGTTTGGACTCTTTGACCTGCGGCTTCTCCCATTGAGTGCGGCTGGACTCGCTGATCTCGAAGTAGACGCGCTCGATCCGTTTAGCGCTGCCCATGATCTCGATGCGGCCTAGGTAGGGCTGGAAGTAGTTTAGCACGCTCTCGGCTAGCTCCAGGAAGGTCTGCAGGCGCGAGTCGTGGGGCATGTGCTCCGAGAGGTTGGTTAGAAGGACAGCCACGTTGAAGCCGATGTCCTTGGCTGGTTCGTGGAAGCGTTCGACGAACTCTTCATAATCTAAGAGCTCGTTTTCGTCGGTTTCGGCGCAGGAGAGCAGGAACTCAGTCTCAGATTGGGTGTAATGTTTATGGCTCTCCATGGCCTTGTGGAAGTCCCTCTTGGAGATGACGCCTTTGCCGTCGGGGTCGTACTCTTTGAAGGCGTCTGACGACGTCAGATCTTTCAGTTTGAGGAACATGTCGAAGAACTTCAGAATCATCTCCACGTTGTTCGAGGACTCCACCAACATGTCCACCATCTGCTTTCCAATGGTGCCATTCACAACATTTCCTAAAACCAAGGGAAAGACGATCGTTTCATGAGCATTACTAGTCAATCAATCCACTAAGTGAACTCACCTTCCAGCATGGACAAGAGCATCACGACCATATCCTTCTGAAGATCCATGAGCTCCTTCAGCAGCTCGATTTGGCTTGAATCCTGCAGCAGCAAAACATCACAGTAACTCCGAGAAGCGAGCAGGTAAACAGGGGCCACTGCTTCATGGCATGCTGTATTTGCAGAAGCTTTGCTGTGTTTGTTGAACTTCACTGTAGATGTTTACCTGAGACAGCTTCATCTGCATATGTGCGAAAACGTGCAAGAAACCAACAACTGCGTCCCACAGACGGCTGTGAGCCAGACTCTGCTGATTCCCCGTACAAGGGCCCTAAAACCACACAAACAACAGGATCATTCAGATTAATGATGGAGATTTAGGGCCAAAATGCAAAAAAAAAAAAAAGCATGTCTAATCAATTGAATTCATAAAAGTGTAACAGTTTAATAACAATAATAAAATGAAACCTATTTGATTTTTTTCTTCTGGATGCAAAACATTTTTCGTTAAAAATGGTCACAATCAAATTAATTTATAAAACTTTTTAAAAACAACTTAACCTTTTTCAAATCAAATGAAAATATAGCAATTCCTTTATAGCAAAACATTGCATTTTTATTTTTTTAATAAAAATAAAGCGCTGTTGGTAACACTTTACAACAAGGTTCCATTAGTTAAGGTTAGTTAATGTATTAACCAACATGAACAACACATTTATTAATCTTTGTTAATGAAAATACAGTCGTTCATTGTTAGTTCACACAGTAACTAATGTTAACAAGCACAACTTTTGATTTTAATAATGCATTAGTAAATGTTAACATGAACTAAGATTAATAAATGATATAGAAGTATTGTTCATTCTTAGTTCATGATAACTAAAGTAGTTAACTAATGATCCTAATTGTAAAGTGTTACCGCGCTGTTCAACAGAAGTTTACAGTGAAAACATGGATGATATTATAAATGATAATCATGTTACAATAATAATTGTACTATTATACAACAATTGTTATTATACAATTACTATACAGCAATAATAATAATTGTATTATTATTATTAAAGATGATTTTCTCAATATTTAGATTTTTTTGCACCCTCAGATTCCAGATTTTCAAATATTGTCCGATCCTAACAAACCATACATCAATGGAAAGCTTATTTATTCAGCTTCCAGATGATGTATACATCTCAATTTCATAAAATTGACCCTTATAACTGGTTTTGTGCTCCAGGGTCACATATTAAGTCAAAATTTGCCAGATTGCATTGATATTCTACATTATGCAGTAAATTATATTTTAATGACTGGATGCCTAAGTTTTCCCCATTGTGTAAATCATAAACACTGGAGATCCTCGGTGCTCTGATGACTTCTGAGCTGCTCTGAAGCGCAGCAGAGCGATGGATCACACCTGAATGTACTCTGTGAGCGTGTTGAAGACTTGTTTGGCTACATTGATTGCTTTGGAGAAGTTGCGCTGGCCTTGTTCATCGATGACCTCTTTCCCGGAGTAGTACCAGTAGAAATCACTGATGGACTCCTGCGGACACGCAGAGCACACGTGTGTCAGATGTGTGTTACGAGAGCGTGATCCTGACGTGTTCGCGGAGCAATCGCTCACCTGGACTCGGAGCAGGTAATCCACGGTGGAGATGATGATGTTGACCGTCGTGTTGTTCCCCGTCTGTGTTCTCAGGTAGTTCTGAAAGTCTGATGTACGGACACACAGTTACTGTCACTATCAGAACAGGCAGAGCTACATCATATGTGTCCCTGCAGCACAAAAGCAGTGTTGAGTCGCTGGGGGATATTTGTAGCAATAGCCAACAATACATTGTATGGGTCACAATTATACATTTTTCTTTTATGCCAAAAATCATTAGGATATTAAGTAAAGATCATGTTCCATGAAGATATTTTGTAAATGTCCTACCGTAAATATATCAAAACTTAATGTTTGATTAGTAATATGCATTGCTAAGAACTTCATTTGAACAACTTTAAAGATGATTTTCTCAATATTTAGATTTTTTTGCACCCTCAGATTCCAGATTTTCAAATATTGTCCGATCCTAACAAACCATACATCAATGGAAAGATTATTTATTCAGCTTTCAGATGATGCATAAAAATTGACCCTTAAGACTGGTTTTGTGCTCCAGGTTCACATATATTACAGACATAACTATAGGTCACCAAGTCACTGGACATTTGCTTACTAATTTCACTAGCAGGTGTGTAACGTCTACCATTCACAATCCAATCAAATCTTCCTCTATAATCCTTTTCCACTCAGAAGTACATGAGATTATAAAACTATAATGTTCCACTATTGACTATATTCAACACTATGATTTGAAGCACACTACTACACAGTACCAGGGTTTGTACTTAAAGTCATAGGTAAAAAAAAAGGAAAACCATAAAATAGTTGCTTGAAATAAAGCATTAACATACATTGAAATCAATAAAATGTATTAAAAAACAAACTTATTTTATTTCAGTTAGTTGCTAAGACAAAATTATTTTAATTTAAATTAGTTTAACTTGATAAAATTAAAATACCTACAACTAGAGCTAAAATAAAACTGAATAGAAACCATATAAACTACATAAAAAGCATGTTCACCTGTGTTGATTTTATATAATCATAATATATGTATCAGAGATTCAGACTCTGATTTGTATTTTTTATATATAGATGATTTTTCTTTTTTTGATATGGGTATGTTCATTTGTAGATGTGTACATTATGCTAACGTTTCTCTATTTATTTATTTTCTATGTTATTTATTATAATTTTTTTGTGTATCATGCTTTAATTTATTTTGGCAGAAATGTGTGAGAAAATTTTGTTGATGCTTTGGAAAAGTTTGCAAGTAAATTGTTAGGAAAAAAACTAATAATAAAAAAAAAACCCTAACTAAAATAAAAAACCACTATACTAGTCTCTCAGAGATGCTAGAGTAGACCTGGGCGATAAAACTATCGATATTTATCGACGGTACACCTTCTTCGATATCGATATAAAAAATGTTCGATATAGTGCAGGATATAGGCACGTGCTCTGAGTGACGCAGACAGCACACACAAACACAAACACATGCTGAGTGCTGTGCTGCCTGTGATGAGGAGATTGTGAATAAAGAATTAATATTAGTCGAGTTTAAAATAAACATTTGCATTTGAATGTTAGATGTGCGTTAGGGAGCGTCATCAGTGGAACACGAGATGCGGTGATAATGAAGTAATTAATTAATTAATGTTTGAGAAACTTGAAATAATTTGAAAATTAATTAAATTAAAAATAAATGTGTAAAATAAACATACTTATACTTTAGATGACAACTTCCTGATTCAATAATTCTATTACAGTATTTTTCACAAATAAAGAAATATTTTAAAATATATAAACAAAAAGAAAGTAAACACTTTAACCAACAGGGCAGTCGGTAATCTGGGAAGTTTGTGTGCTTTGGGGAATCATATTTTTTCAACTAAAGCCAAGGTAACACTAGTTTTACATGCAGCACGCAGTAAAAATGACACGAATACGACAGTGCGCAAATGCATAAATCAGCATAGTTTGAAATAACGAGTTTAAAGTTGATCACGCGTCTCCAGTGAAGCTGAACTCAATCCTTCTGTCCGGATTCAATTCGCACGGATCGACCGTCACGCAGAGCACACGCGATCAGGCAATATACAAATGCACACTTCACAAGATCTGGATTCGACTAAGTCTGCAAGGTTTGTGAAATTAAATGTTCATTAGTCATTTAAAGGTTTGTTTAAATGATACGGGTATTTGCTGAATGCTGATGGCAAACGAGAAAGTATTATGTCTGCCTTTCTGTTACTAATAATATAAAAGCAAACGTTATAATACTTTTTGTATACCTTTTAATTCATTTGTTCAGCAGTTCTATCTGATTATTAGATAGACTTCTATCTGTATTAGGCAGAACTGTTAAACGACGACAACGAACAATGAAGAGGGAGAATGTGAGCACTGTCGTTTTCAGCGCCGTCGAAATAAAAGTCCCGCCTCGAACACATCGGCCAGGCAGAAAAACGTATCGGCCGATGCCGATATTTGAAAAATGCCAAATATCGGCCTGCTGCATTTTTTTGCTCATTGCGCCCTCCTGTGGCCTCGGGAGACAAGACAAAAATGTCCTTAAGACCTATTTAATCTGCATATAAAGCATTAGAAATTAGATATTTGTTTAATTTTCATTGTGTGTTTGACTGTTAAAACAAAAAATATTTGTTGTTTGTCTCAATAAATTGGGTTAATTTAAAAATACAGTGGTTAAATTAAAAAAAAAAGTCTATTGCTCTGTTTTAAAAAAGGTTATAAAAATGTCAATAATTATCGATACCGAACGATATGAAACATTATATCGTTGATACATTTTTTAGCTATATCACCCAGCCCTATGCTAGAGTAACACTCGGTGTCAAAGCGAAGCGCGGATGACGCGGCGAGACTCACCGGAGTTGTGTCCCTCACAGAGCAGCTGCAGGAAGCGGAAGAGGTCACAGGTGAACTCGTCGTCTTGCATGACCTTCTCACCTGCGCAGCAGCAGAATCGTGTGTTAGAGGCACTGTGATCACGAGCGTGTGAACACACAGACTGTAAATGAGCTCTGGGATGAGGAGGATCATGAGAGCAGCAGTGCTTTCTCCTCCGTCTTCAGACGCCTGCTGTCAGACTCCATCAGCACAGAGCACTGACACCAGCATGATGGGCTAGCGCTGAGACACCAAACCTTTAAAGCGCTACCATACCAGACGATGTGCTGCTATAATTTATTCATGCTTGACATGAGGTGCTTTATTATTATTGTTGATTGTTGTGGATTTGTGGTTTTATTGGACTTTTGATTCTGTGCAGCACTTTGGAACAACATTGTTTTCTATTTAAATGTGCTTTAAAAATTTAAAATAAAAGCTAATACAACATTCAGAAATGTCAAAATCCATTGATTTAAGAATTAAAATGAAATCTGAAATTTTAAAATTAATTCTGGTATTGCTTTATGGGTGATGATATTAGTGTGTGTGTGTGTGTGTGTGTGTGAGTGAATGTGTGTGTGTGTGTGTGTGTGTCAGTGAGTGTGTGTGTGTGTGTGTGAGAGAGTGTGCGTGGGAGTGTGTGCGTTACTTATCATGAACTAACAATACACAATATACTTTTTACAGCATTTATTATTAACCTTTGTTAATATTTTGTAACAAAAATACAACTATTTATGTTAGTTCGCAGTGCTTTAATAAATGCAAAGTTTGTGATTTTAAACAAAATTAAACAAAGTTAGTTTATATTGTGGAAGATGTTGGGAAAATATTTGGAAATATTCTGGGACACACATCGACTGATAGTTGTTGGTTTCAATATTGTGCATGAAATGAGCCGCCCTTCATCCATCAAGCAACACAGCTGTCTAATAATGTTCAGCTGTGGCTTGTAACAAAAATACAACTATTTATGTTAGTTCGCAGTGCTTTAATAAATGCAAAGTTTGTGATTTTAAAAATGCATTAATGCTGAAATTAACATTAAGTAGAATAAATGCTGTAGAAGTAGTTCATTGTTAGTTAATAAATGGGATCTAACTGTAATGCGCTACTAGAAATTATTATTAAATATCATATTTGATGCATTTAATAAAGTTAAAGATAGAAAAGCCGTCTCATATTACATTGAGGAGTGAAGATTAGATAAAGAAAATGAATGATATTAACTTTATTGTTGTACTGACAATATATTATGTTTATATTGTGGAAGATGTTGGGAAAATATTTGGAAATATTCTGGGACACACATCGACTGATAGTTGTTGGTTTCAATATTATGCATGAAATGAGCCGCCCTTCATCCATCAAGCAACACAGCTGTCTAATAATGTTCAGCTGTGGCTTCAGCCTGAGAGATCTGACAGAGAGACGTCTGGAGACACACGGAGGAACAAGATGGAGAATGTTTCTAAATGTCACAGGATTTGAGCTCTCAGCTAAACACAACGATCAAAACCTCCAGGAGATCACACAGATATGTTCCTCTCACAAGCCGACCTGAAAGTGCTTGACCTTTCTTTAGTTTAGAGTATCTGAGTGATTCTGGTCCTCCCTACATAGACAGCATGTTAGGATGCACAGGCTGCTCCATACGGAAGAAGGCATCATCGTGTTTCATTAAGGCCAAATTCATGTGTTCTTCAACAGTGAAGGCAATCTCTATGACGGGTGAAAAAATGAGAGAAAAGCCCATTATTAATATACAACCCCC